>NW_011889380.1:71733-82649 GCF_000151845.1 Pteropus vampyrus
AAATTCTCATGATAAAATACAAAGAAACTAAATTGCATCAACATGATAACTACTGCAATTTTATCAGTTAAAAAATAGATGACAAAAAGTTAACTTTTTATGCCACTTCCTGAGCATTGAGTATTTGTGAATTAAAAAAATATATATTGAAAACATGTTATAAATCATGTCAAAAATACTAATGCTGCAGTTCTTTGGGATTTGGGACAAATGACAATATAGAAGTGACTTAGTTATATGATTGTTCCCTTTAACTACTCCCTAGTAAGTGCATATTGGCCCATGAACTGTTGTGGATAATGGCATAGATTTAAGTGTGGAGGCAGCAAAGGGCTATCAGAATCTTGTTTAACTCAGAGAAATTGCCCCCTAGAATAGCTTTCTTGTAGTATATTCTTTATGTCAAATATCTTTCACCCATCTCCCTATTTTCTAACATTTTCTTTATAATTTGCACAAATGAGAAATTTTTAAAAATTAAAGAAACAATTATGCTTTCAAGCAATCTATTCAGAATTTTAAACTTTCTTAAAACTACATTTATATGTTAGTATGGCTTTATTTCAAATACCTAGCTGGGATCAGCAGTGTTGGTTTGATCAAGGGGAGATGGTAAATTGGAGATCAGGAGAGGAATGGATAAGTTGCTACGGTGAGAATATTTGAACAGCTGGAAAAAAGAACACTGAGTGTCTACAGATGAAGAATTGAAATATTAAGAAAGTCATTCAATATTACTTTCTTTCTCCTTTATTAATATTTCCTACTTTCTACAAATGCTCCCAGAATATTGAATTTAAATCAGCCTGTTAAATAACAAGGAATAGGGAAGTGAGACAAACATCTATTGAGCCCCTAGATTTCACAGGAAGGAATGACAAATAGACCACGTATCCAAAACTTTACAATGTGCTATCATATAATTCTCACAAAAACTCTAAAACATGACTAACATTTGAGGTTCATTTGTGAGCTAAATAAATCTTATGAGCATGGTAAGCTAACAATAGCATTTCCTTTGTAAGTAGTAAAGTTGAATGTCCTTTTATACATCTGTTGGCCAGTTGTATGTATTCCTCGAAAAAGTATGTATTTAGGTCCTCTGCCCATTTTTTAAATCAGATTATTTGTATTTTTTTGTTGTTGTTGGGTTGTATGAATTTTTTATTTATTTTGGATATTAGCCCCTTACTAGAGGTATCATTTACAAATATCTTCTTCCATTTAGTTGGTTGCCTTTTTATTTTGTTGATGATTTATTTGGCTATGCAGAAGCTTTTTGATGTAGTCCTAATCATTTTTGATTTTACTTCTCAACTTCACTGGTTATAAAGGAAATGCAAATTAAAACCAGAGTGAGATCCCACTGCACACCTATTAAAATGGCTATTATCAATAAGACAAGAAAGAACAAGTATTGGAGAGGATGTAGAGAAATAGGGATCCTCATATACTGCTGGTGATGTAAATTGATGCAGCGAGTACGGAAAACAGTATGGAGGTTCCTCAAAAATTTAGGAATGGAACTACCATGTGATCAAGCAATCCTCTTTTGGGTATCTATCTGAAAAATTTGAAAACACTTATTTGTAAGGATATATGTACCCTTATGGTCATTGCAGAAGTATTCAGAATAGCCAACACATGGAAATAACCTAATTGTCCTTCAACAGATGATTGTAAAAAAAATGTGGTACATATATACAGTGGAATACTACACAGCCATAAAAAGATGAATCATTGGTATTTATGATAATCAAATCATGAGAGTATCATGTTAAGTGAAATAAGTCCGACAGAAAAGGACAAGAACCATTGGATTTCATTCATATATGAGATATGAAACAAAAAGCAAGAAATAAACAAACAAAACCAACCAGCAAACTTATGGGTACAGACAATAGATGGTGGGTACCAGAGAGGAAGGAAGAAGAGGGAAGATGAAGAGGTCAAGGGGATCAAATATGTGGTGAAAGGAGACTACGCTTTGAATGGTGAGCACACAATGGAGTATACAAGATGTTTTACTATAAAGTACATCTGAAACATATAATGTTATTAACCAGTGTTACTCTAATAATGGTAATTAAAACTAAAAATGGCAAATAGCAAATACTATTGTGTTTCTTTTCTGGAAATATGGTTTTTGGATTCTAAATAAACAAACCTTTGGAAGAACTATTTAAGACTATAGTTTCCTTTATCAGTTATAAACAAAATTTAAACAAGCGTTTTTTGTTATAATTTTCTTAGAGGAACTTATCTCTAATTCCAGGGAAGAACATGAAATACTACCAATGGGTCCACACACTTAACCTTTGCTTTTCCATATTCTCTCTACCCTTAAAAATCCTCAAGTTACCAACAGGCAAATAAATATAAAACATCCTCTTCCCTTCGCAATCCCAAAATACTATTTATAGGTAGTGTATAACAATTTGAAATGCTAATTAGCAACTGTACTTATGCATAGCATCTTCTGAGAATTCACACTTATTTAATTCACCAACCAGTTAATAAAACATCCTGGATGTGATTTCTCTTGGAACTATGATATATGGAACCATATTGAAGCTGACTTACAAAAAAGTATGCTATTTATTTTCTTGGCAAACTTTTCATGGAACCTCAGAAAACTAAAACTTTTATGAAGAATAACCTTGTTTCAAGATTATTTCATTGGGATGAATGTGGTAATTACAAGCTTCCTATAATTAAAAAATTTTAATATCCGTATTTGTTTAAAACCTGACAGGTAAACAGATAACTAATTTTCAAAAATATTTTCATAGAATGAAAACTGATATTCTATATCAGTATTCTGATATTCACAGACTTTTGAAATGAAAATTATAGAGCTTGCCTAAATCTTGAACACATAAGTGGTTTAGGAGACATATCTCCATCTGTATTTTATGAGAGGAAAAAAAGTACTTTGTGCTTTGGAAGGTAATGAGATCATATCATTTTGTTAACCAAAACAGCCTTCATTCTCCCACTAATTTTAATAACATCTAGAAATTTGAGAGTATTTCTATAAGGAGTTTTGAACTGGAGCTCATTTGGTGTTTGGTTAATTGAATATCTTTAGGTAGCAGATTTCAAAGACAGAGTAGAGGCTCATTCTTTTTCAGTATTTGAGTTTTGGAAGTAGAGATACATATTCCACCCTCCCAAGAATGTTCGTGTGGACAGAACTAGGTGGGGTATATTGCTGCAGGCTTGGTTGGTTAACTTCCAGAAGTAGGCAGAAATCATAAACAAAATGATGAGAATGGGGAAGTATAAATTCAGTCAACAAAGACTGAGAAATCAAAGATGGCCACAATTGAGGCCAGAGCCTTGGAAAGCTCACAGAGAAAAACATTTTTCTGAAGAGCTATAGGCAGCTCATTTCCCTCGCCATCACTTTTACCCCTGCACTCTCCAATCTCAATTTTATCTGCATAGTGAAGGAGCCATTTAATTGGCTTTTTGTCCAGGTGTAATTCATTTTCAGGATGGAGATCTTTTAATCTGCTGTTTAAAAGTGGTCCTTTATATCAGGGCCTTGCCTACTCTACCAGCCTTTTTGAAGCAAAGTTTTCTAGCTCTCTACTCCCAGCCAACTTTCCTGTAAAGGACCCAGAACTCTGCCTTAAATGCCCTTTCTCTTCCTCTTCTGGTGAATTCCTATTGTCCTTAGCGTCCATATCAAATGTAACTTCTATAAGGAAACTTCCCCTTTCTCCTGGACTAGGTTTTATTTCATAGTTATGCCATATCTATGTTTTATTCCACCCCATCCTGCACCACTTTATAGCATCTTTCATAATTGTAATGGATTAATTATTTGTGTCATTATTTACTGTCTGCCTCCCTTGTTAGAATCTAAGTTCCCCATGGGCAGTGACTGTGTCTCTCTTCATTCTCTGCCTAGTTTCTGCCACAGGCAGTGACTGTGTCTCTCTTCATTTCTCTGCCTAGTTTCTGCCACAGTGACTTGCCACATGTGTTCAATAAATGTTTGTTGAATGAATAAATAAAAGCACATTTCTCCTTGGAAAAGGAAATCATTCTCATTGATAGCAGATGGTAGGGCTATTTCTAGTCTAAATGGGAAATTTTTCTTGAGCCTTGTGCTCTGCATACTTATTCTTTTTTCTTAGAACCCACATCACTGAGCTTTATTTTAACTTTGGAAATACAAATTTAAACAAAGACAGAGGCCCTAATAGGTACTTAACTGTATTAGTTCCATAAGTTATAATTTATATTTACTGCTGTAATCTGAGACCATTCTAAGTCAAGTAGAATTATTCAAACTACTTTTGCCACGATTCAAGGCATATATACTATATTAGATAACTTGGAGGCATTTAAAGATATTTTAAAACAATTCTACAATGTTTAATAAGATATACTATTGAGAATTCACTCTTATAAATTCAAATTTACATCTGTAATGTTAAATTTATAATTAAGATATTTATTACTACAATATTTTAAATGTGTAATATGTTCAAAAAGGCTTTCTTAAAGACATTCGTTTGCTTAATGCTGTGGTTTAAAAGTCTTTATAATCCTTCGTTTTCAGTTGCTATTGTTTTCTAGTGAGGAAAACTAGGAAAACTTGACTGAGAATTAGGAGTTCTGGGGTTTCATGGGAGTTTTGTTAATAAATGGCTGAGTGGTCATGGGTGAGGCAGTTAAGACCTCTTGAGCCTCCATTTTCTCATTTATATATGACATTTTATAGTGTTTTTTAAACTTCATTGTCTTGGATACTTCTCCCATATGATGTTAGTCAGTGTTCCATGATAAAAAACGATTCTGTGGTAAAACATGCTTGGGAAAAATTGAGATAAACAAAGTTAGTAGGTTTTTTGCTGTGAGATTTCTCAATATGTCATATGTAACAATATGCTCTGTATTTTCAGAATTAGTTAGTTTATGTGTTATCTTCAAAGTGATTTGACCACGGAACTCTTAAAGAATTATCTACTAACATAGTTATTGCCAGTCCATGTACTATCTAAAAATTTTTAAAGTTTCATTAGAAATTAAATTTACGACTGTGGAAGTGAAAACTAACATAAAAAATCAAAGAAATAATTATGAAGAAAAGGTGAAATTCGATATCAAAAAAATCTTATTGAGTACTATTGTTCCTATTTTTTTATTTTTAGATTATGAGAGGGCTTCTTTATACTTTTTGTAGGTTGAATCCATCCAACATACTGTTTTTTAACTTTATTTTTTCTCTTGATAAATATTAAACGTACAGAAAATGATAAAGAAATATGAGGACATACAACTATGAGGAAAATAAAACACACATGATATGAAAGTTTTTGAGAATGGGGACTTCTTTTTCCTATTGTCTCTTCTTGCCGATTTAAGGTAGTGAGAGTTGTGCTGGCAAATGCTGGCAAATGTGTCTTCTCCAGATGCATAGAACGTCTTTTTTTTAAATTTTTTATCTGCCTAAATACCCTCAATCTGGAATTGACCTATTTCATTCTAAGACTCCTAATACTTAGTGTAAACCGATGAAAAGGTAGTCCAACATTAAGTAGATGGCAATATTAGCCTCAAATCCCACCATACAATGTATGCTACTGAAGCAAATTTCAGAAGGAGATCTTGTCAACTGGCAACATGAAATAATGGTATAGAAATGGAATTTGAAGTTTGCTCAAAGTGTTACATCCTTGTGCTTTATGACATATTAGACCGAAGAATATAAATGCTTATTGTGGGTGGCATGTTTCATTATGATTGATTCTACCACTTCCCTCTACAAATATTAGCTTTGTCAGCCACAGGGATCATACCATGACTGAGTGTCCTCAGTCATGGCTACTGTTTGTCAGTGGTGATGCATATGAGGGTTAAAGTACATGTTTAAGGTAGAGACAGACCTGACTGGGACAAGAGGTACATCTGGGGAAAGTGAAAAGCAGGAATAAAATAGGTGTCTAAAATAAACTACAACTCTAATTTGTTTTGAAATTTTTGTCTAGACTTTTCTTTTATTTCCCTCCAGGTATAGCTTGGCTTACCCTTGTACTTTTAAATTAGGTAATTAATCCATGTAAACTTACATTCAAATGAGGCATTCAGGATAATATCCAACTTGGCTCTTAGGTTTTATGACCTGTGACTGGTGAAATTTGACATTTATATCCTATGAAAACATTATAATGCTTTGTTGAAAAATTCTTTTCTCTCTCTCTCTCTCTCTCTCTCTCTCTCTCTCTCTCTCTCTCTCTCTCTCTCTCATTCATTCATTCTTTCTGGACATAGAAGATGAAAAGTAAGTCCAGGGGACATATGTAGCTATCATTAAATTTAGCACTGTTTTGATTTTGGTATATCCCAGTATGCAACATTTAATTTCTAGGTGATTCCAATATTACAAAGGATTTCATTCTGGACAATTATTAAATCATTCTTTTGATAAAAATTATTAATTCACTAATCTGTACTAGAAGAAGTCATTTGAAACAATGAGTTGGTTATTATAATATGATGAGTAGTGAAATCAAGAAAGCGAAGTCATCCAAAAGTATTTCTTAATAGAAAAAGAAAAGAGAAGTAAATAAAAAATATGAAAGGTCCAGTACAAAACATTCCCTTTATCTGGAATATTTTAGTAACAATAATCTATTTTGAATATTTCCATTTAAAAGCAACACTACTTAAATCTGACTAAAAGTCATTAGATTCATTTCATAAATCACATGTAAAATCATAGTAATCTTCTCAGACAACAATAGGCATGTGTGCCATGTTTCTTTGAATGTTTTCACATTATTTTTCTAGAACGACCCACATGAAAAATGAATAACATTGCTTTTATGAAAATACTGTTTGATGAATACACTAAACACATGTACTAAACACATCTAACTTCTTTCTTTTTTTCTTCAGTAATGGAAACATTCCTTATTCGCTTGTTATCTGAAATTTAAGTCTATAATCTTAAATAAAATTTAAAACTCATAATAATTTTAAACAAAAAATATTGTGTGAAAACTTTTGAAAAAGACTCATCACACTAGCTATCTTGGTTTTGTTGGCACTTGGCTATGCAATAACTAATCTTTTTATTTTACTATTTACTAATATTAGAAAGTCACTAACCAGATTATTAATGGGAAGAGAAAGTCTATTTTATGTATTCTATGTATTTTAGCTTATATTGTCTTTGGAATAAATTATTTAGATGATCATTCTGATTTTTTCATTATGTAGGCTTGGCCAAATAGTTACCTCCTTAAATGAGAATACAAGCAACCCAGCTAAGTTAAGGAAATGGCACATAGAAAGTTATTTTATTTTTATATCTGCTGAAAAATAACCTCAGTGGTTTCTATTACTTGACATTCAGTCTAACTTTCAAATAAAACTTAGTTTTGTATCAAAAAAGAAAAAAAAAAACCATCTTCCTATAGGCTAATTGCATGTAGTATAAGGGAACTTGATCTTTTTTCATTCTTTAAATTACAACTCATTTATTTAAAGGAATACTTGTCAAAAGAAAGCTTTAAGTAGTGAGTTAAAAAAGCAGTGTTAAATAATTGAATTGACTGTGATAAAATTGCCTTAGTTTTAAATAGACTAGTCTATTTAATGAATTGTGCTTTTATAGGGTGAGATAAATCTAATGTGAACTCAAGTGGTTTTGCCAGAAACACTGAATTTGGATAGATTAGAAGAAAGACAAGACAAGGCTCTTATAATAATACAGTTATATTTGATTTTATTAAAATTATACTTGATTATTAAACAGTGTATTTCTACTAGGTTAATAATAATGAGCTTAAAATATTACCAAGAATCTTACACATCTATTGAACAATTCAGATCACTTGTAGAAGTACTATATTTGTTCTTTTTTTTTCATGTAGAAATAATAACTTGAGGCTTAATTATGAACACAGCATTTAACTTCCAATTTTCAGGAAGAGATTCAACTTACAAACCTTCAATATTAGATGAAATTATTTTGGCAATGAGATTGTGGCAGGAAGTTAATTTTGTATTTTAAAGTAAATTTGGCAGGTTTGCCTTCCTGTTTAATGTTGAAAAGGGTTTTTATAATATATCATTAAGCTACCATGCAGTCAGTCCTGTGTAGCAATGCTTGGTTGTCACTTCAAAAGAGAAACTTAGCTGGAACTTTTTGTAGCTCTTGATTATACTTCTTGTGTTGTTAAATGTTGAAATATATTTTATGTGCTTAAAAACAGAGAAGGAACTTAAGGAAAAAAGCTAAACTGAAACAAGTACAAACATAAGGATCTATTCTCATCACAAAGAAATCATGAACTAAGATTGTGGATCATGTACCAGGTTGGCAATTCATTTTCAAATTGGCTGAATGGTGGAAACCAGATTCTTTGTTACATATGTCAAGGCCGAAAAAAGAGAAGGGAGAGATATTATCAGTTTACACATAGCATTGAACCATTCCACACTTTAAGACTTATCTTCTTTTTATCCGAGCCACGAAATTCTTATTTTAGTACTTATTATCTGAGAATTAGCTTCTTAAGGCAAAATTCCTTTTACCATCCACACAGACTTCCTGCTTGGTATTTATGTTCTTATTCTGAGGAATTTCTAATGATTACAGTGGAAAATATGAAGTCAAATTCAAGTTTAAAACATGCGATGGAGATATTAAATCCTGATTTAAAGTCATAATCTAGTTTATACTAGCAAGCAAAATGAAGTGTTGTTACAGCCTGAATAATTTGAGTACATTCCCAACCTGATGTTCATCAATTTTAGAATATTTCTAATGGGCATTTTTGTAATTAAACTCTCTATTTCTTATTACAGAAGTCGCACATGCTTGGTGTAGAAACTTAAATGATAGAAAAGAAAGTAGTAACCATAATTTCATAAATATGTCATTCTTTTAGTAACAATTTATTAAGCACTTGATATGTAGATACACATTTTGTGCCTTTCTGGAGTTTGTGGTCTATTAGAAGCAACAGATAGTAAATAGATAGTCACAAAAATAACTATATAATTACAATTGACTTAAATTCTATGAAAACAGACTCCAGGATTCTCTGAAAATCAATGAATAGGACCTATTCCAGACTAGGGAGAGGAGAGGAGTGCCTTTAGTCATGGATTTAATCTGAGGTCTGAAGGAGAGCCAGGGTAAGGGGGTAGGAGTGGTGAAAGGGAGAAGAGCATTCTAGATGGAAGGAACTACAAATGTCCTGGCCCTAAAGCTGGAAAGCTATCAGCATGTTCTAGGAACAGAGGCCCAAATGACTAGAGAGCAGTGAATGAAAAGGAAAGTGGCAAAAAGGAAGTTGGAATAGTAGGTAGAAACCAGATCACATAGGACATTTAACAATATTGAAGAATCTGTTATTGCTTTAGGTATTATTAACAATGCCATGATGAACATCTTTGAGGTAAATATTTGCACATATCCATGACTGTTTCTTCAGGAAAAATTCACAAACAGTACAACAAGATTGCTCTGTCAAAGGGTAAGGGCATTTGTAAGCTTTTAATATGAATTGCCAAATTGCCTTCCAAAAAGTTGGAACAGTTATTTCCATGGTAGTGTAAAAGACCATCTGTGATAAATATACTTTCTGAGCCTAAGTTATAGAGATGATTGGGGCAAATTTTCAGGTTCTATAATGTAGTCTTTAATAGTTATCTGCAAAACTGGAATCTACTTGAAGATTTTTATTTGATATTTAAGTTTGAGCCATGTGCCTGGAAATCTATAAAAATCCTGTCTTCCTTTCTGATTGTTTTTAATTATAAATAACATGTTTTCATGTGATATCAGTATACAATTATCACTAAAATATGTTGTTGGCTTCAAAGTTTGTGGTTATATGTAGTTTTCTACCTTTGTACAGGTAGTGAAAAAATTTAACTCACACACTAAAACATATGTGGAAACTCTAAATATTAACAATTTGAATCTGGGGCAAATTATTGAAATTAACAATTAACTATATTTGAAGCTGTATCTAAAAATACAAAGGATAACAAAAATAAATGCAAAAAATATTTAGAAAGTGTCAAGACAAATTAGAATAAGATATCTTTTACTCAGTATCATTTACCCTAACCTCAGATGTTCCAAGCTATTTTTAAGCAATTGCTCGAAATTTCAACACTAGGAACAATATGCTAACACTGGGTTTCTCACTAATTCCAGCTCTAACACTTGGCAATATAATGCAATATGCCTCTGGCTCTTTGGCTTCCACCTCAAAATTTTGTTCTCTCTAGCTTTTGCTCATTGCTCCTTAATAGATCTTGACTTCTCCTGACATTCTAGGTTTTCTTATTCTGTTCAACCTCAGATAGGCAGATCTTCACCCTCATGCCGCATCTCACTCTATTGTGGCTATTTGGAAGGCATGTCCCTGGGAAGCATTGCTGGGACAGCCTTGGTCACATCATTCTTGAATCGGGGCAGATACTTGAACAAATAAATTCTATATTTTCTTAAACTATTCAAATAGTTATTTGAATAAATCATCAGATATTTATGGTAATTTCCTTTTAGGCAATAAAAATTAATAAAAAGTACCCTTCCTTTCTCCATAACACTTACAATTGATGGTTATAATGCAATATAATTTTGAACTAATAAATTAACATTCTACTTGAATTAATAAATGGGGATTAAATGCAATCATCCTGAAAGTAGATATACTCATTGCAATGATGTAGGTATTTTTCTAAATGTGTTTAGAATTTTTCTTTTTGGACAAATGAGATTAGGCATGGTAATTTTGTGAAATATGTTTAGGTATATTCCCTACTCTTGTCTTTTTCTCTTATAAGCACATAGACTTGTATGCTGTAGACATACATAATTGTTAAATTAAGTGGCTAATTCAGCAAGGGCTCAAGGATTTCAAGGAAGGTGA
>NW_011889380.1:83589-93691 GCF_000151845.1 Pteropus vampyrus
TTATGTTCAAAATTGAATGAAAACTCATGTGGCACTTAAAATACTACTTTATTATTTATATTCTTCCATATATCTGGTTGTTCCAATTTGAAAAAATAACCTCTTTGAAGACAGAGACTGAATTTCTATTCCCCCAACCCCATAAAGTCAAGGGCATTGATTTCTCACATAGTAGGACTTATTTATGACATTTGTGATGGTGATGAATATCTCTAGATGACTAGACTCTTTAGAAAAAATTAAACTACCAAGTTAAGAAAATTTCAGACTATTTTTTTTTTACATCTTTTAAAAATCATGTGCCTCCATGGTAATGGGGGAGGGGAATGGAAAGGGTGAGGAGGGATATCTGCTTTTTATACTCTGGATGCTCAATTTGTCAGCATTTTTGAAGGAAGTTCATACTATTCAATGTTGCTATTCATCTTGATTTTTAAGTAGTATTTCATAGGTTAAAAACAAAAAACTACCACTTATCCTATGGTTCCTAGGAGCCAGGTGTTATAACAAGTGTTTTGCATAAATTATCTCATTTAACATTCGTGCTATTCTTATGAGATAGACATTACTATTTTCATTTTGCTGAGGAGGAACTGGAAGCTTTCAGGCCAATATCATAGAACAAGTAGATGGCAAGGCTGAGATTTTAATTCAGTTTGGAGCTGAATTAAACACTTTTTTTCTCTCTTTCCCTAATATCTGTTATCGAGAAGATTTCTTAATGGTTCAAAGAAGAATTCAAGAACTTCTGAAAAGCTGAGAAAGAAGTGAAATGTAGATGATTAGGAGGAACATTTTCATTTTGGGGAGGAAGTGTGATTCCTTGATTATACAGATGACAAGAGGTAGATGAAGGAGATTGTCTTTAAAGCAAAGTAAGTATTTGATCTAAACAGGTGGAATATTGAAAGGTGATAGGGTTTTATAAGTAGACATAATATTTGCTGGTGCATTGATCTTTTACTTCCAAATATAAATAATTCTTATTTTCTTGCTTCTAGTCACAATGATTATTGATTTCCATAGACCGTGTGGTAAGACACTAGAAGTTGAATGCAGAAGATTAGAAATAGAACCATCCAAAAAGATAACATTTTAGAAAATTGATGAAACAGAAAGATTTTTATGATCCAGCTTCTTTTTATTTTGTTACTATGAACTTTTTTCCCCTGAAAAGGAATCTCTCTTTCCATGTAGGAAAAATGATTTTTAAAAAGATAACCATGAAAAAATTAATTTAAACTTAGCCATATTAGGGTAGCATTAAGGCACTCCCGGGTATATTTTATTGGTCCATTAATATAGGCCCCGAGTGGTTGAATGTACCTAAGGCATGTACTGTATTAATGAACCAATAAAACATGCCCTGGAGTGCCTTAATGATATATTACAACCATTTCTGTTACATACATAAATGTACTATTTGCTGGCTGTCTTGCATAGTTTTAAAGAAAATCTTCAATTACCCAAAAACATTGCATCAAGGACTCTTACCCACAATAAAAAAGAGCAACAAAGAATCCTGTAATTAACTTACTGGGCTGGTTACCCATGAGGTGATTCTGGATTGATTTAATCTTTGGAGCTTTTTTACTGTAATACTTTGGAAGAACTGGTTCTTTGGATTTAAAATTGAATTCTTTCAGAAAAGGAAACAGATGGTAGCTCACAGAATTTATTCTGATCTCTTATTTAAAATATCCAATCCTGGCTTGTGGTTATGAAATTAAGTAGATATTAATGACTGAATCCAAATATTATCTCTGTGTGTCCACATTGAAGGTATCTTTTAGGCGTTTGGGGAAAGTTTCCGCAGAGCAATAAGGAATGCTGCACGCTCTTAGGCAAACATGATGAGATTGAGAGCAACATGTGGGATCTTGACCAACATTTGTTCCATTCCTATTTAACTGTTAGCCCCACTGCCTTTTCACTAAAGTCATAAACGCTAAATCTCTATGGGTGGGAGAAGTTGAAGGAGAGAATGGAAAGGAGAAAGAGATATAATAATGATGATAATAATGGATATTATTTGTTGAGAGGTTACTATACACCAGACAACATTCTAATGATTTTTACATCTATTATCTACTTTAATCTTTGCAACAATCCTATAAGGGAGATACTGTTAAATTTGTTGTATAGATGAGGAAGTTAATTTTTCCTAGCTTGAGTTTCACCCAGACTATCTGGATCCAAAGCCCATACTCAAGTGTATAAAGCTTGATGTGGCCACTATGAGCAAAGTATAGAAAAATATTAAATATGCTCTCTTTGGATTGTAAGTATCTTTAGGATAGAGATCATTTCTAAGCTTTATATATCAACATATTACATTCTACATAATATTCTTTCCCTCTACTCCCTTAAAATGGGCACATAGGTAGGGGAGAGATTGCTGCTGGAACTGAAGAAGCTTCTCAACAGTGACTTTGAGGATACAAAGTGATATATGGAGCAATTATGTAAGACCTGATGGCTATGACATATTGCAATATGGTTATATACCAATGGCCAGAAACATGATAAAATGTGAATGTCTCATCATCTGACCATGGCAAAGAAGATGAGATAGTTCAGAGCCAGATATTCTCCCATCCTACTGATCCAGTTAACCCCTGGAAACAAAGATGTCACCTCTGGGATAATGAGTGAGTAAAGAAAACTAGCGGGCTAGTCATAGACTGAGAAAATACTGCACTAGCTGACTAACTCTGAATTTGACCACTGAGCTAAATGGGAGCTTGAAATATAAATTTATTGTTAAAAATATAAATTAAAAAAAAATTTCACACACATGATTGAGCTTTAGATTTATATCCTCAATTGTTTTATTCATAAATATTTTAATTTCTATGGATTTGTATCCTAAGAGAACCTGATTCTAAAATGTTTAAAGAGGTCACTGAAATGACAGCGATTGTTGTTTGTTCGTTTTAGAGTCATAGGTTAAGTGTCAAATCATCATAAAATTAGCCTTTTTAGAGAAATTGTATTTGAATTTAATTTCTTCTTTAAAAAGATTTGTAAAATACTAGAAATTTTATTATTCTGTAAACTTTCTTTTAATCAATTTTCCAAGCTGAATTTTACAATTCTGAAGGACAATTGCTGCCTCCATTTGATTTTTACTCATAGTTTATATTTGCTTTGCACATTTTGTACTCTGAAATAATTCTATTAGCTTCATTTACTAAAGGGCCTGACCTTGGTGTTGAAAAATATACTGCAATGTTTATTCAATCATTAGAATTAAAGAAAATTGGTAAAAATAAGCCCTATTGCATTGAAAAAATTCTGAAAAATCAACCAAACCCATTATAATATTCCACATATATTATTTATTAAAAATTGACTGCTTTTATGGAGGTTACTTCAGATTACTTTTAAAAGACCATTAAGTTGGTGTTACTTATAATGAAGTGGTAGTTTATTACCAAACAGTAAATCTACCATACAATTTCAGTAAGTAAATAACTGCAACATGCAAGGTCACTGAGTGTATTAAGTGACTCACTGTTGATTTATGTTCAATGTAGAAACCAGGACATCAATTCCTTTATAGAGTTGACTGGACAAGTCATCTTAATGTGGTCAGCATCATGTAATAAAACAGCACTAACATATGGGAAATAATAATGATGACTGGACATTTGCAATGAGTAATTTAGTGGACATATAATCCCACTGTTTTTACTGTTAAAAGATTTAATGCTGATTTTGCTGATGGAGGCATCTTTGATGACTCTAAAAACAGCAACTTAATTATGTATGGTGCTTTAAAAATTTCTGAGGCACTTTCTCAGGCAGTATTATCGTGGATTCTTTCTATAACCTGAAAACATAGATGTGGATCATAGCATCTCCATTTTCAGATGAGGAAATTGTTACTCAGAGAGTATATGTGATTTACTTAAGGTAATTCACCTGCTAAGTTGCAAAATAGATTAAAAACCAGGTCTTCTTATGAATAATCAAGTGTTCTTGTCATTCTCTTCTCCACACCAAGACATGGATATCAATAGGTCAAAGCAGTGGGTTCATGGTGCAAGGTGTTGGGTTGGGCATGGATACTGAGAGAGAAACAAAAGGAAAATCTATTTAAATAATAAACTGCATCATTTTTGGGGAATAGGTATTTGCTTTTAGTTTTGTATGGTATAAAATAGAAATGCTTCTGAGTGAATACATTTTATAGAGCAGAGATTTAACTAAATCTAAAAACAAAATGGAGCTATGATGTAAAAATGGGATTTGTAGCCTCCAAATTATTCATAAAACTTTAGATATCCCGGTACTTTCATTCAATACATTTTGACTCTAACTTACTTATCTAAAATACTTTATAATGGAATATGGTGATGATACACATTAACATAAGTAGGAGGCAGTCATGGAATAGAGGGGAAAGCATTGGATATAGTGCCAAAAGGCCTGAGTTTAACACCAAATTCTGCTGCTTGACTTGGACAAATCATTTAACTCCTTTGCGGCTTAATTTTTTTAGTTAAAAGATGGAAATAACAAGACCTATCTCACAGAGGTGTTGTGAGGATTAACCTATTGATTATAGGAGTTATTCACCCTTGTATAAGTTTTAAAACAACAATGGACACTCTAAAATTAAGTGTAATAGTATATGTATAGGCTCATGTACACAACTGTAGGGAAAGTGTTCATTATTGTCCTCAGAGTTCCAGAGGACTGTAAAATGGTTAAGAACTACCACTGTTTATGAAAAAGATTTAAAAAATTGTGAAACATAATATAAATATTTAGATTCAAGGATAAAGAAGCAATGCCGAAAAAGAAAAACAAAACAGTAATTTTACTGAGAGAAAATGTTTATTGGTCTCTAACAAACTTGGACTGGAATTCTATAAGATGATTTAGTAAGTCAAATTTACATAAAACATAAATTACCTGTAATGGCAAAGTTACTTTCATGTATAATAATTTTAAATACAGGCTTGTTAAATGATGTTTTTGAACATATTCCATAGATGATAATCTGTAATTTACTAGTTTCTCTCTCTTTTTGAAATTATAATGTATTTATCTGAGAGCCTTTTATAATATTCTTTAGGTGATGTCATGGAACACTTACATGTGGGATTAAACAAGTTTTCTCTGGTCCCAAGTAAGGTAAATGATCTGTTCACCTCTTATCTTGACTTAATGAATCACTTTATAAAATACTAGAAGCGCATCAGTCCTCATCTTCTACCAAGATCCTGTATTTGGAATTACTAGTCAATTCTCAATAAATATTATTTTTATGGGAGTTGTTCGTTCAACTCATTAAACAAACATAAACTTAATCTGTGGTAAAGTCGAGGGAGATAATGTGAGGAAGAAGAAATAATATCAAAGTTCTTGCTTTAGAAAACTTTCTTAAAATTACCGTGCTTCAAAAATAGGCGGGGGCTGGACAATGGAGCAACAGATTTATAATTTGGATATATGAGCGTTTTCTTAGACAAAAAAGTATTAGTGTCTGGGGAAATTATGTTGAGACGATAGTGGAACTTAGATTTCCTAACCTCTTTCTTGGTTTTGGTGAGGCTGAATGTAGTGAAAACCACAGTGGTTCAGGAACAATGCTACCTTAACAATGTGACTTTTTTTGTTAGAAAAACTAAACCAGACAGGATAGCTAGAATAATGTCTCAGTCAGTGTCCCAGCAGGAAAGAGATGGCCCATTCCAATAGAATAATTCAAGTTATATTTAATAAAAGAGCTACTTATGAAGATGCAGGAAACATAATGGGGAACTATTAAGAAACGGTACCCCAAAACTAGTAACACAGGGCCAATTTCTACTCCTAGGCCTGAAAGGGTGAATTACCTGGAAGGAGAGAGTCTTGTGGATGGGCCACCTTGAGAAGAGCCATGATCTTCATGGGGGAACCGACAGCTCAAAGTGACCCCACAGAGAGGGTGTTAGGGGATTATAAATACCCCGTTCCCACTTTCCTCCCTCCCTCTAATCTCCTGCCAGGTCTTTCTAATGATTGAACTCAAGCAAAAGCCAGAGGGCAAGAGAACTAATTGACGTTCTCTTAACAGGCTGTTTTAACAGGCAGAGGAGGGTGAAGAGTGTATCTAGAGGGGTGAATAGAAGATATCTGTTACAGTTATGCTGCAGGGACAAAAGAACTCCCCCAATTTGGTGATTTACAATCCCAAGGGCTTACTGCTCACTCTAGTTAAATGTTCAACGTTTGCTCTATTCACTGCGGAATTTGTCAGGGAAGAACACATAGTTAGAAGCAGATAAGCTTAAAATATCTGAAACTACTTTTACCTCGGCATTCCTCACAGTATTCAGGAGACAGTATTAGTTAAACTTCTATTTAGGATTTATTCCCAGCAGCCTTGGCTTTTCAAGGATTCAGACAAAAGGAAGAGTAGTTTCTCACTATCAAAATGTTAGCAAACAAACTTCATGCTTCCTCACCAGAATGGACTCAACATCCAGATTTCAAAACAACGCATAACAAAACAACTTTTGCCTAAATGTAGATGAGATCACCATGACCTTGATCTTCACCAGCTCTGTATAATCCAGTTTAACTTCCAACTGCTGCTGGCAACTGCTTCCCTTTGCTTTCGGGCTTGGTTTGGCCAATGGAGGCTTCTCTGCCCGGGCATGCAATAGCCTGGGAGTGATTGGAACTAACTTCATCAAGAAGCAGTCCTCAGTCACACACCCAGAGGAATTCTCTCATCCAGTGAACAGCACAGCCAGAGGATCTCTTTCAGTTTCTTAGGGCCATAAAACCGAAGTCACCCAAGTGATGACTTGCTTGATAAAGCACACTTTATTGACTTTTTTCTCTTTTTGATCTCGCTTTCAGATTTTTCTACCAGTGTTTCCTGGGATCACTTTCCAAATAAACTATGAGGACTCAAATCTTTGTCTCAGGATCTACTGTGGGGGAAGCTAAACTAAGACAGTGTGTTATTTTCTTAGCTACAGGCTCCTTTTTCTTAGACTATGTTGTGGGGCCTAAAAATACAGATAATTCAGAAGTAATAGGAGCAAGAAGTCTTTAGGTAAGTATTGCTGGTAGGTAAAGAAGACACAGTCAGAGACGAGCAAGGTCGCCTGGAGTAGTTTAATGAGGACTGATTATAAAGCCCTACACTAAGAATAAAATGAAAGAATTGTAGACTCAAGACTTAGAAATTTTTGACATTAGACATCATTTTGACAGAGCATTAAACACTAACATTGTTGACTATCTGGTAGAAAATAAGATAAATATAAAAAAAAACATATTTTAGAGTAATCCCCCCAAATATATATGTGTATATATATATGACCCTTGAACAATATGGGTTTGAATTACAGGTCCATTTATGGGCAGATTTTTTCAATAAATACCTGTACTGCTTTTGATTGGAGGGCTGACTATCTACATTGATCTACATCATTTTATATAGGTGACTTGAGCATCCACTGATTTTGATACCTACAGGGGATTCTGAAACCAATCTATTGTGGATACAAAGGGACAATGTAAGTTTTGGGGGAATCAAAAGCTATATGCAGATTTTCTAACGTGTCGGGCTGTGAGGTTAGCACTCCTAAGCCCCGTGCTATTCAAGATCAACTGTATATGTTTGTAAAAGATTTTGTGTGTTACTTTAATCTTTTAATATGAAAAGTTTGCCAATTATTTATCATATAGTTGAATTAGTTTCAAGTTTTCTGTCTTCTCCACTCTAGTCAACATGCATGGTGGAACAGGGACAGAATAACTGTAATAAATACCCCATTCAGAAAATAGAAAAATATACACCATAGTCACTGGTCCATGATAATGATGAAATCCTGTTGGACAGCTAATACAAAGTCCTGGCATTGAGGAAAAATTCCTTGATTAGAACTTGATTTTGTGCTTGGGAAGGAGCTTCTTTGTCCATTGTTCTCTGTGGCCTCTGGTTCTGCCATTCTTGCTTATCCATTATCTGACATGGCCACATTTGTAGTGGGAGTTGAAGGCTCTAGAGTTTTTGTTGCTTACTTCCTGCATGTATAAGTTTGGTGGCCTAAGATTGTTTTAATGCTAGCCAAAGACTTTTAACTCATGGTTGTTTTGGCAATATAATTTCCTTTAAAATTAATAAGACTTTCATTTCTACTCTTGCAGTTATGCTAGTAGCCACACCTATAGTTCTTTCTTTGACATAATTCTTAAATCTGATTTACTTCTTTTGTTTTTCATCACCATTTTTTTCCTTTCTCAACTCAATGACATTTACCTTAAGACTTGGTTTGAAGTCTGGGCTCAATTTGAACTTTGTCACATACCCACGTTTTAAGACTTTTAATCATTCATTTAAAAAAAAAAATCTTATTCTTTAATGTTTGAGATAAATGTTTCCAATTTTTCTAAAGATTAAAATTTCCGGATGCTTCCTTATTCTCTTTTATTTTTATGTGTACAGTGGATAATTTTTTCCTGTGGTCATTTTTTCATCTAATAGCCCACTACAGAAAGCTTGTAGCATCTAATGCTAATATGATTATGTTTTCTCATATCTTTTGCTAGAACCACAGGCTAGAAAGGTGAGTGATATGTCTCTCAAGATGTCATTGGCATTATTGTTAATTAATATTTTGCCGCTGCCTTACTTGAGAATTCATATTTCCAGCTTCTGATACTTGTTTCCTAGCTTTCTCCTGCTGGTGCCACAGATTTTGTCTTTTCTGTTACCAACCATTCTGATATAAATTTTTATATCAGTCAACACTAATTAAATAAACCTCAAAATCTAAATGGCTTAACTCAACAAGATGTTTGTTTCTTGATCATGTAAAATCTAACAGTCAGAAGGATCTAAGAATTCTATTTTATAAATTTATCTAGCAGCCCAAACTAGCAAAGTTCAGTTGTTTTCAATATATAATTTTGAAGGCACTGATATCTAGCCAGCAGCTAGAGAAAAGAGAAAGGAAACTTGTTTATAGGAAGTTTTTTACTTGTTTGTTTATTCTATCATTCATTGTCCGTATTCATAATAAAAATCAAAAGAAGGCAAGATTTTCTCTCATCTGCTCTAAGAGCATTTCTTTCTTCTTGGAGTGCACTTTATGGGAGATTTTATATCTTAGCTTAGAAATAGTACAGATTATTTCTGCTGCATTTCATTGGTTTGAAATCAGTCACTTGGCCACACCTAACTCAAAGGCAACTGTGAGTCCAGGAAGATGACAGGTAGATTTTGATGAACCCCTATTATTTTAGCACTCTTTGCTACAATCACTAACTTAAATCTTATTTTCTAAATTTTATTTTACATTAAAGTGCTGTATTATACATAAGAGCTGTAAAAACTATATTCCATTAAGAACTATGATTTTCTAATTTTCCACATTATGACATTTAGTTTTAAATAAAATAAATAACTTTAATTTAATGCATGATACATGAGCTCCAAAATCAGAGTCTAGGCTGGTTTTTCAAGCCTTGTATAGTGTAGCTGTGTTATTCTGAGTAAGTTATTTATGTTATTTCAATCTTATTTTTTGAAAGAATTACACAAAATGAGTGGTTCTCAACATTTTTCATGCTAAAACTTTGTTAATTATATTTTCCTCCACCATCATTACATGAAATATAAGTAATGATTTATTTGACTTCAATTTTAATTAATCAAAGATATAGATAACTGCCAATACAGACGTTCAAATCAACATGATTTGCCATTTTTATCACAATGATAGAGATGATAACTATTTTGTTAGGCTAGATGATGACAAGGGAATTATTCATTCAAACAGTATCAACTTTTTTAAGGATCTTGGTTCTTATAGACACATTAGTTTCTAGAAATTGTTAGGAATTTTAAGTTAAATAGTGTACATCATGCCATACATTGTTGGTTAAATGATCTTTCCTAATTGATAGAAAAATCTAGCATCTTATTTTGTATTAAAATATAACTGAGTCAGTTTATTCTGGGTTGGTTTCTAGGTACATGTTGTACCATTTCAATATATAAATTTAAATTTTTTACTATAAGAAAATTTTTTGGATTATAGTTATTAGTATTTGTTCATTCTATTTTTGCTTTTCTTCATCTAGGATT
>NW_011889380.1:94981-102613 GCF_000151845.1 Pteropus vampyrus
TCCTGTAATGCATTTACCATGCATCAGCCAGAGTAATATTTTAAAAAAATAAATTATACCATTCCTCTGTCTAAAACCTTGCAATGGCTTCTCATCAGAATTAGAATAAAAACCAAAGTCCTTGCCATGGCCTTCAAAGTCTGTATAGCCTTGCCTCTGGCTGCCTCCTAGAGTTTATTCTTTTTTCTGCTCACTTGGCTTCAGCTACATTGATTTTCTTGCTGCTCCTCACACTCACCAAACTCTCCTCGCTGCTCAGGGCCTTCATAGTTATAGCTCTTCCTTCCACCTGGAACAGAATCTTAGATTTTCAGTAACCTGTTCACTCATTTCTTTAAGTGTCTCTTAACATTGACCCCTCAGGGAGATCATCTCTGATCACTTATCAAAAGTACTTCATAGCAGTTACCATCATCTGAAATTTTGATCAATGAATTGTATATTTTTTGTTTAATTGTCTGTCTTCCCAACTAGGAATGAATATCTATAACATATGCTCTTCTTTATTTATTGCTATATCCTTAGTATCTAAAATAGCTCTTGGCATGTGAGAGATACTCAACAAGTACTTTTGAATGAATGAATGGAATTATCGTTTGTATCTGTTTTTGCTGTTTCAGTTATTTTGTATCTATTTATATGACATTTATATATTAATGATATGTAACCATTATCTCATTAGTTGTAAATGAATTTCCAAATTTACGCTTTAGTGTATGTATATGATATAGTAATAAGTATTCATTTTCTTCTTTACTACATTTTCCATTATCTTTACCTTAGAAACTCTTTCTCTATCAAGAGCTTGGATAAATTTCACATATATTCACCTAATACTGTCTAATTCTCAGTCTGATTGTAGATGAGCATAATGTCCAATCTTCATTGAGATTTATTCTACAAGTAACAGTGTATTCCCTAGACTAGATACTAGTACTTACATACTGAAACTCCACTTGCATGAAGGTTCCCCAAAATACTTAGACTGTAAGTGCTTTTCACTGGAAAGGGGACAGACCAGGTTTTCTTTCTCCCGAAGGATCTCTCAAGAGGTACCAGGAATGCTTCCTATTAGCCTAATTCCTCCCTACTTTACTTTCCTTCCTAGCCAAAGGGGAGGAGACTCTTTCTAGAATTGGCATTACACTTTTCTTTCTTTCAGCAACTGCCACTCACAGTGGAATATATATGATTTGTCCTGGATATTATTGAGTAGGTTGAATGTTATAATTTTAGGGAAAGTCCAGAGAAAAATCCTTTATTGAAATTCTGACAGAGATTCATTGATATTTCAAGCTAGTGGTTTTGTATCCCTGTCCCCCTCTCCTCTCCCATGTGTGTATGTGTTTGCTGAGGCACTGTTTATAGTTATGAGATAGAACAACTTTGGGGGGGGAGAATTATTTACTTCATTTGTGTGTGTATAGTTATTGCAAAAATTTCCAACACATGACTGTGAAGTGCCTTGACTTTTGCCTTTTGCCTGGCTTACACAAATTCACAATATGGGCTAGCTTTGGGGCTCTGCTGGGTTGGATGTGGAGAATGAGGGGAGAAAGAAAAGGAGGTGATAAGGTGGTAGAGGTTGACATGTGAGGAGGGCAATGCTATTTATGTTGTGAGGGATTTAAGCATATCCCGGACATCTAAGAGGATGGGGAAATTCTCAGAAGACTTAAGGCGTGCTGTGAAATTGTGAAGAAAGGACTGGAAGTCAAAACTCTATTAAGGTAAAATAGTAGAAACAAAAAACTTTTTTTTTTTTTGCAATATTTTATTCTATAACTTACACAGTATTTAAAATTTTTTTCTAAAATGTGACGAAGAGAAAATGTATAGAAACCTTTCATGCTCTAGATTATTGTGAAAAGTACATTTTGCTGATTTTTACTTTCAGAGAACTACCCTTCTGGATTACAAAGTTCTGAATATAAGAGAGTTATGGTGAACAAAAGGTGAACAGACAGAAATATATTCAACACGACTTTTGCAAAAAATGTCTTTTTTTTTTTAAAAAAAGTCACGATAAATATCCATTTCCAAGAATGTATCCAGTAACAGGAAGGACAAATTCCTGTAAGATCTAATCATAGTTGGCTTTTAAACTTCATGGGATAAGGAAAGTTCTATTCTTTTCATTGTTTATAAATTGTTATCATAGTTTCTCTCTTACCTTTTGAATATTTTAATTTTAATTTTTTTTTTATGATTTTGAAAGTCCAAATCACTTTTCTGAACATGTTCTTTTCCTCCTTGAATAAGAAAACAATCTTAGAAATTTAGACTATGATAATATTTTAGCCTTATCTAGGGATTACAAGGTTCAAATAAATTCTGCTTTCCTTTTATTTACATATATTTAAATATCTAGCAATATTAAATTAGAAATGTCAGATAATTTCTAATCAAATTTACTTACCTTCACTACACTTACATTCACTCCACTATATTATTCATTGATTATTCAGACAATTTCTGAACTAATGAGCTATGCCAATTATTGACCTGGTACTGAGTCTGTAAAGATAATGAAATGTGTTTTTGTCCTTGAGAACTTTACAGTCAGTGAAGAGACAGACATTACACATAAAACTTTCAATGGCACTAACTTTGATGGAAGTAGAAAGAAAAGGGAATTGAAGTTCAAAGGATAGAATTAATATATGAAGTGTCATGAAACGCTTCTTGGGAGAGATGAAATTTGAGCTGAGTCTTAAAAGTTGAGTAGGTGTTTCAAATTGGTGAAGGCAAGAAAGAACATTCCAGAAGAGAGAGCACAGCATGCTTATTATAGTGGCAGGTCTTAATGTGCTTAGAAAATGGTGAGGACTTTAGTATGACAGGAATTTAGAGGTTTGTTGGTGGCTTGAAGGAAGTGAACAAGAGTTTAGAAAGAAGAGGCAAAGGAACATTAGGCCAGAACTAAATTGAAAGGGCTTCAATGCTAAAGTAAGAAATTTGGGTCTAATTCTGTAGGAATAGGAGCCAAGAAAGACTGTAAAGCAAGTAAATGACATTATCAGATTTGATCATTAGGAAAATAGCCTGGTGTCAGTCAATACCTACTGGATTGGTCAGGGGGATCTGAGATAGAAAAACCCAGCAAAAAAGCATAAAGTTCAGAATTAGGCAAAAGAAATAGAAGAGAGGACTGGATTTAAAATAATTCGGCTACAGATCCCACAATAAAGACAATATTTAGATTTTTAAAAATTTTAGGAGGAAACAAAATGAAATAATAATATGTAGATTTTATACCAAGAATAAAATCTTTCAATCGAACTCCAGCTTTTACCAAGTGCGTATGTTTTAATAGTCCCAACTTTAGGTCTGACAAGTTATATTTTTTAAATATTAATACTATTCAATAAAGAAGAGTTCTTTCTTTCCAAAAAGAGTGCTAATGTTCACGTGAACACTTTCCTAAGTATCTACAACATGAAACAATTGACGTAGACATAATCTGGATCTTCCAGAGCCATCTGTGCTTTCGATGGTATAAGACAAAAGCAGTCCAATAAAGCAGTATCTTTTACCAAAGTCATGTCTCAGAGGGCACAAGTTACAGTCACCTCTTTTCTGGGTTTTATGTTTTCAAGAATATGATAATAAAAAAGAAAAACAAGTTTGCTGGTAAACCATGTTTATAGCCTCCTAGACTGTAAAGTTTTCAAGGTTTATAGCAAGTATCTTTCTCTTTCAAAATTAGCTTTTTTTTTTCTTTTTTTTTTTTTTGAGAACAAAAGTATGCAAAGTACAGGCCTGAAGAAAACAAGAAGTAGGTTAAGGCAGTTGGGCTCATGGTTCTCTAGGGTACATGGATCCCCCAAACCTACAGACAGACTATGGAAGGTCTTCCAACTCTCTGAAATTGTGGGAACAATTACTGTAGATGTATGAATTTATCTGGGGAAGCTGTTTATAGCTTTCATTAGATTCTACAGCCTTAAAGAACTGGCAATCTTTGACGATACAACTGGACACATTCAAACAATGACTGTCAATATAGATCAGTGTATGATAAGACAAAAATAGTGATTTCAAATAATAAGTTCTTGTTACTTCAGAAGATATAGTTAATTTGTCTCAATGGACTTGGGAGTAATCTATTTAGTTATGTATTTATAAAGTTTATTTAAATAGCTCCACAAGTTTGGATATGTTCACCTCTCCAAGACTATTTTCTTTTTTATTACTTTATAAATTTGTTGTGAGGTAATTTATATAGAACAGTTTACACAACCCTTGGAAAATGTTTTAATTATATATTTATGGCAAATGCATATATGACATTTGTTATGCATGTGTATGCATAGTAGCTACAAATATAAAATTTTGCCTTAGTGAATTGTTGGGATTAGTCATATTTCATTTATAGTCATCTCTTGGAAGTTGAAGAAAGAAGGTCAATTAATAAGAATGTTTCTATTTGCAAGTACTATTTTTAAGAAGGCAAACATTAGGTTGTAGTGCTAACCACATATTGCTATGCTATGAATGAAGAAGAATTTCAGTAAATGACAATCTCCAAATGAAGGAACTTTTAAAATGAACGAGTCCAAATGACATAGTAAATTAATCTTTGAGAAGATGTATAGCCAATATAGATCAGGCCCCACTTCTGATGACAAGGGTTGTAAGAATATTCTATAAAAAGACTGAACCCTGGTTAAAGGCCAGGTTCGCTACTGCTCACATCCTGCTTGTTGGGTGACCCAGTGAGACTCAACTGGATTCTTCAACTTTCCCCAACACAAGCAATTGAAATGTGGGGCAGGATGGGTCCAAGTTATAATCTTAGGGGGTTTGGTCACTAACTTCACCAACACATAAATATGAGGAAGGAGCCTGGGCTGCAAAAGGGCTCTCTGCCTTAGGATAAGGGCAATTAATTAAGGAAGATGGCAACTTTGTTGTCTACTGAAATTCAATAATTAGGCCTCTGGCTCAAGAGCTTGAATTTGAAGACTTAATTTAATTGGAAGGATTGTGACATTTCTTCCTTTTTCTCAGTCCACTTCATCTCTTCATTATTCCCCCAGCTAGCTTAGAAGTAACCAAGAACATTTAATGTCCCTGTTATTTGATTCTTTTATACTAAAGTATGTATATCCTCTAAGACAGGCTTTTACTCTGACAAAAAAGCTTTTAAAATAATTTTGGTAAAACAAAACAAAACAACCTAGCTATGAGACAAACTGATTATTAGTTGGAGATCTGTTTGAAAGATATTAGCCAGCCCTAAAGTAGAAACACATTTTTCTCCATTTTTTTTTTAATAAGTATTCATAAAGTCATATGTAAGTTGGATGGCTTGTGGTTAAAGCAGTGACTAAGGAGAGATAGAGTGTTGAAATAAATAAAGCACAGGCTTTGCTGCCAGACAGACTGGGGTTGAGACCTAGGTTACAGATTCCTAGCTGTATAATGGTGGACAATTTACTTAACTTTTTGGAAATGTCCTCTCGTATGAAATGGGGTTGATAATGCATCATAGGGTAAATTTAAGGAGTAAAAGTCAAGTGGGCAAAGTGCCTGTCATCAGTGAATACTGAGTAGATTAAAAGTACTTTATCGTTTTGTTAATATTCAATTCTTGCACAGCCTTAAAGTAACTACATATCAAATACTATTCTTATTTATGTAACACATCTGTGTTAATTATTTGCTATGTGCATAGGGATAGGTTCTGGGAAACAAAAAGTGAAGTGGAATCCCTACATTCAAAGAGATAGTAGTCTAACTGTTTTGGGTGCTTGTGAACATGTTCAAAGAGTAAAGCATAATTATTTCTTATCTTATTGAAATTTTATATAACAAAGAGAGATCAATGAGTTGGTATTTTTACTATGCCTGTATGACACAAACATGATGGCTCATATTTAGAAATGGAGTGTGTGAGAATTCCAAGGGACTGAATCCTGAACTCTGAAATAGAAATACATCAGAAACAGAGAAAGTGATGTGTTTGTGTCATTCATTTCCTTATGGTATACTCCTCCAATTTTTCAATAATAACTTAAAATCTGTACATTGGATTTGTCACTTTGAAGTCAATTTGGTTTGATTTTAGAACCAACATCTTCCTGCACTCATTTCTTTTCAAAATACCTGATGGCTGAACCGATCAAGTTCTGAAAAATAGATTTAAAAGTTTTAAAAGAAGATATAATCAAATTTTGCTTTGCATCTCTGTTTTGCCTTTTCCCCCAAATGTCCAAGAAACTTTTTAACAGCTACTTTACAAAATGAACAAGTTTTGGGATGTGAAATAGAGGAGACGAGAAATGAGATGACTGGCCTAAACTAAAGTTATTTGGGCATGGAAATTATTTGCTAAGTGATTTTGCCATAATCATAAAACAACTTTTGCATTGTCTTGGTTTCTCCATGTCTTGAAAGAATGGACTTAAAATCTTGTTTTAATTCACAGTAATTATGTGTATATTTAGGATTAGCGGTGAAGAGGCATGACTGAAAAATATTTTTAATGCAATTTGGAAGACATATTTAATGCATTAAGAAGAAGATGAATCAAGAATCTTTTTATAATTGAAAAGGATTTTAAAGATTATCTTGTTTAACTTCCATGTTTATAGATGAATAAACTGTTTAACTGTTTTGCCCATGGTAGGTCACACAAATTAAGATGTCCTGACTTCTAGAATAGGACTTTGTTCTCTTCTCACTATTAATAAATGATTATATTGCAGAATGGTCTGATGGGTATTGTCATGTTGCTGTTAACTGCTTGAATAGTTTGGATGAATATATAAACAAAGTTTCCATACCTGATACGAGTCTTATTGTCCTAAATAACTGTTTAATGATAATGCCTTTGCTCTATTCAGACCAGTGTAATCAACACACATTTCTGGCTCTATTTAAGAAATTGCCTCCATGAGGGCACTAAATCCTGCTTTTCTGGAAAAGCTTATCCACCTCACATAGGTAAATAGTTTGCTTCTTCACAAATTTTGTTGTTTACTCATAATCCATAAACAGAGTAAAGCCTATTTTGTGTCATTACTATTACCACAAATTTACTTAGACTTCATTGCAGGATCAGAATAAAGTGGTGGTAAAATGTTGCTAAAGTGGGTATAGGTTCAGTACGGCTTAATATAAAGGAAGAAAAGATTGACCAAACATGTTAGATTTACAGTTAAATAAGCATAATTATTAATTGTGGTAACTTTGAATACTTCCCTAGTGATGAAAAGCTTTTCAGATCTGGTTAATTTTACCTTTCAAAGTCATTGTGGTTCGCTTCGAAAATAAAGTTGCCCATTTCATAGTTTGTAGGCAAATATTTCTGAGTTTTAATAAATGATATCAGGCAGAAGAATTGAAGAATTTGCATTGGTATAATCTATATTTACCAAAAACATATTCTTTCTACCTTTACTTCATTACCTTCCTCTACACATTGACTGTTAATTCCTCCAGATGCTGGTTTTTAAGTTTAACGATATGAAAGTAAATTTTAAAAGAAATCAGTCAAGATCTAATTTGTGAAAAATAAAAATGAAGTTTAGACAGTATTCTGTTGGTGTTCTTCATTTTCTTTTCTATTTTTGAAACAAAATTTTCTAATTATTATAGTTAGATTAATGGTTATATATCCTTCCT
>NW_011889380.1:102663-105460 GCF_000151845.1 Pteropus vampyrus
GACTATTTATACTCTGGTTGCTTCACTCTGGAGAATTCTCTCCTCCTCATCCATGCCCTAACCAAAAGCTACAGATGAAAGAAACTTGCCAACCTCATGTAAAATATTGGGAATATTGCAACATGTTGGTGGATCCTATAAAATTTTGAAACATCAGCTCTTTATTAAGAACAGTTCCTTAAAATTTTCCTATTGGGTCATATTCACAAGTGGATCTGCTTCTAATGATATCAGCATTTGATAATTCACATGGAATAGGCTTTTTGTTATTTCGAATTTAAATCTAATAATATACATTCAGAAAGTTCTAGGTTAATCTAATAAAAAATTATGGATGGATCTGCCATTTACTATTTTAAACACACACAGGCAACCATTTTATATTATTCATTTGATGAAATTCTTTAATCCTTAAGGAGCAAAACAGAATCAAAATATT
Organism: Pteropus vampyrus; assembly: GCF_000151845.1. Lineage (NCBI taxonomy): Eukaryota > Metazoa > Chordata > Mammalia > Chiroptera > Pteropodidae > Pteropus > Pteropus vampyrus. Next base: position 103,103 of record NW_011889380.1, read on the forward strand.
CTTCTTATATTGCTCCTTACAATTTAAAAACTTTGATCATGACTGGCCTTGTTCTTGTCTTTTCAGAGTAAAGAGGTGAATTTTAAAAAATGCCCTCATAATGTCCAATCTTGCCATTACATTTTGCAGTGTCCCTACTGTACTCCTTCAGCTCCAGACCTCTTATGTAGATACATAGGTTGTATTCTAGGCCTGGAGAAACCATTATTCTGTGTCGTTTTGAATTTTATTCCAATAAAATTTTTGGTGGTTCCCTCTCATTCTTTTTTTTTTCTTTTGGTGGAAGTTGTAGTACATTGGGATATAGAGAATTTAGAAGAAAAGCATCACATAGAAATACATACCAAAATTAAGTGACAGGAATTAAAAAACAAATAGGAATTCAATCACTACATATTCTATTGTTTTAAAACTGATAAAAGTTTTAGTTTTAAAAAAATGAAAAAAATTATTTTGTGTAAAAATAAGTGAAATATAAAATTATTTTCACTACATTATTTAAAAATAATTTTAGATGTCTTTTTAACCACTTCTTACAATATTCAACTTTATTTCTGATCAACTCTTAGAATTTTCCTGACTCTGTGCCTTCCTTGCCAACTATCGCAAGACTGATCAACCTGTTTCTAAACTCCATGTCAAATACAGAGTTTCCAGACTCTACTTTTCTTCCTTATCAACAAAAGTTCTAATCAGTTATTGTCATAGCTGTTTAGATGCTTATTTATTTAAGCCTCTCTAAAATACATGAGGGCAGAATTTGTTTCTTTCTTTTGCTTTCTTCTTTGTATTTCTATTTCTAGCAAAATACTTGGTATGCAGCAAGAGCTCAAGGCCGAACTAGTAAATACTTCCATCAAGAAGCACTGTGTGCCTTACATACCAACTACCAATGACTTTTTCACTTTCAGAATAAATGGAAAGTTCATGTTAAGAACAGGTTTCTAAAAAGTTTGTGCAGGAGATACTCTTAGGAATCATTCCATCCACTTACATCACGTCACAGATGAGGAAACCGAGGCCTGGAAAAGATGAAAATGATTTGTCTATTTTGTGTTTCTCATTTATACATTTTAAAATAGTATAAATAATGGCATTAACATATAATTAATTATATTCACAAAAGAGCCAGGTGATTTAATTTCTCATGTTTTTACCAGCTTTATTGAGGCACAATCGACATAAAAATTGTATGTACTTAAGGTGTACACTGTGATGATTTGATATACCTACATATTGTTGAATGATGACCTCAGTCAAGATAATTAACACATTCATTGTCTCATATCATTGAGCACCAACCCTATGACTACTCACAAATCAGAAAATTTTAACTTTTTCTCTGAGTGCCGCACACTGTCAGATTGGACACAGATGGAAGTTATGATATACAAGCTGGGCAGTGTGGTGACAGAGATAGAGGTGGCTGAACGGGGTCCTTGTGTAACATAGACAGTGAGATCAGAGGTCTTTGCCTTCAGGATCACCTAAAATGAGGTAGATCATAAAGGAAGGGCTAATCTAGAGAAAGTGGAAAGGCAGGTCCTTGTGAGCTTGAGGCATGGCAAAGACTTCTTTTCTCTTCTGATATGATATAAGAAAGAAGAGGAAAAAGAAAAAGTATGAAAATCTCCAAGAAACCCAGCTAGAAACAGGCTTGGTAGGTTGTTGTCTCCATGGGAATCTTGGGGACAGGGGTTGCCCACTTGAAATGACGAACTTGCGCTTGACACACCAGCCTTTGAATCTAGAATAGAAAGAATAATTACCAAATTTTGCCATTTTGAGGATCAGTCCAAGGTTTGGACTCTTACTAAGAGACTGTTGAAGGAAACTGCAGCTACCTGAGTATCCATAGAAAGATCTAGGATGAAACACAACACACACACACACACACACACACACACACACACACACACACACACACACGCATATACCTATGCAAAAATATACACATGTTCTGGTTTGTTAATATTCTTCTATTTTTATTGTTGAGATTAGATATATAAATATTAAAACAAAAATAAAATGAATTAAAATTTCCAAATACCCTGGGAAAGTTAATTGGTAACATGTTGAAAACTGATATTCAGATAAGAATCCGGAGTATCTTCTCTAGAATGAAACAAAAATCTTATTCTCAACAAACTCTTTTGAAGTACATGTTCTTGTCAAATAGCAAATCAATATCCAAGTATTTCAGTATATGAGGATTTAGAAGACATACACATATTCCAAAAACATTTTTTTTAAATCTGATTTGGTTTTTACATAGTTTGATTTTTGTTTTCATTTTTCGGCTACCATTTTATTTAGTAAATATATCCCAGAGTAACATAAAATATGTCCAGTTAGTTC
>NW_011889380.1:105510-108184 GCF_000151845.1 Pteropus vampyrus
AGAGCCAGGTGATTTAATTTCTCATGTTTTTACCAGCTTTATTGAGGCACAATCGACATAAAAATTGTATGTACTTAAGGTGTACACTGTGATGATTTGATATACCTACATATTGTTGAATGATGACCTCAGTCAAGATAATTAACACATTCATTGTCTCATATCATTGAGCACCAACCCTATGACTACTCACAAATCAGAAAATTTTAACTTTTTCTCTGAGTGCCGCACACTGTCAGATTGGACACAGATGGAAGTTATGATATACAAGCTGGGCAGTGTGGTGACAGAGATAGAGGTGGCTGAACGGGGTCCTTGTGTAACATAGACAGTGAGATCAGAGGTCTTTGCCTTCAGGATCACCTAAAATGAGGTAGATCATAAAGGAAGGGCTAATCTAGAGAAAGTGGAAAGGCAGGTCCTTGTGAGCTTGAGGCATGGCAAAGACTTCTTTTCTCTTCTGATATGATATAAGAAAGAAGAGGAAAAAGAAAAAGTATGAAAATCTCCAAGAAACCCAGCTAGAAACAGGCTTGGTAGGTTGTTGTCTCCATGGGAATCTTGGGGACAGGGGTTGCCCACTTGAAATGACGAACTTGCGCTTGACACACCAGCCTTTGAATCTAGAATAGAAAGAATAATTACCAAATTTTGCCATTTTGAGGATCAGTCCAAGGTTTGGACTCTTACTAAGAGACTGTTGAAGGAAACTGCAGCTACCTGAGTATCCATAGAAAGATCTAGGATGAAACACAACACACACACACACACACACACACACACACACACACACACACACACACACGCATATACCTATGCAAAAATATACACATGTTCTGGTTTGTTAATATTCTTCTATTTTTATTGTTGAGATTAGATATATAAATATTAAAACAAAAATAAAATGAATTAAAATTTCCAAATACCCTGGGAAAGTTAATTGGTAACATGTTGAAAACTGATATTCAGATAAGAATCCGGAGTATCTTCTCTAGAATGAAACAAAAATCTTATTCTCAACAAACTCTTTTGAAGTACATGTTCTTGTCAAATAGCAAATCAATATCCAAGTATTTCAGTATATGAGGATTTAGAAGACATACACATATTCCAAAAACATTTTTTTTAAATCTGATTTGGTTTTTACATAGTTTGATTTTTGTTTTCATTTTTCGGCTACCATTTTATTTAGTAAATATATCCCAGAGTAACATAAAATATGTCCAGTTAGTTCATGAGTTTCTTAAAACAGTTGATGTCTAAATAATTTTATTATTGGCAGAAATAACTTCCTATTTTTTAAAAATTAACTTAAAAGGTCTTATAAGGAAGGCTCATAGGCTTCTTGGAAATCAAGTGGTTCTTACAAAACATTTTGATGTGTTTAGTACAGAGGAATTAGAAACATATGGGTTACATTTTTCTTAAAATGCACATGGTTTTTAAAAAGTAAGGGGTAATGTTCTTGGCAAAATAGGTTTTGCCAAACCCAAACTGTTTAAAAAATTGTTCAAGATGTTTAGCGAGGCCAAAAGGCCTCAGGCTTCCACCGTCCTAATAATAGAATCAATCAAGAAAACCAGAATGAAGTCATTTGAACGGTCTCTTGAAATAACCAACAAAAATAAATCTCAATGTAGTAACAATCATAAGCAATTAGAATATAATAACTTTTATGCTCATACTGACTAAAACCCCAAGTTGGTAGTTAAAATCGTGCTACAAATTCTGGAAAGTTGACAGTGTACTTAGCTTGACTGAAATAATTGATTGCATTTACAAAAATGGTGAAGAGACTAGAAGGGATTACATAGACAAAGTACCTATAGAAATAATTTAAGAATTTTACCATGGTTGATTAAAAAATAAAGTTTATATGATTATTTAAAGCCCACACATTCTTTAGTAAAAAGATGCATGCAGAGACAATGACCACAAAAATTTCATTAACCTGGTATGAGGACAACTTGTCTTATCTGGAAAAGAGTCTATTAAATCGCTTAGTGATGTTCCCAGGGATGATGAGATGAAACAGTCCAGGACATTAGACCTGAGGCTGTGTGTGTATATGACAAGAATCAATTTGGTGTAATGTCAACTGTCAGAAAACAAATCCAAAAGGAATCCAGTCTCTGTATATTAATATTTGGTTCTCGAAACTCCTTTATTTGAAATGATATCTTAGTCTCACACATAGTAGGCATTGATAGAAATGTGCTAATTGGTTTTGATTTCTTATAAAAATATCTTTATATCGTTTTTCAAGATCTTCATTTTCTATGCATAACCTACCTCTTGGCATTATTAGTAAACTGCTAGGGTTCCCTCTGCTGGTCGACTCCTTGATGTTTTTTAAAAAAATTACTGCAAGGCATAAAAATAATAATAAAAATATTTTTATTTTCCTGACTCAGACTTTATATAATCACCTCCAGCTAAAGATAGAAACATTATTTCTACTGGTTGAGCCAGTGAGCCAATAGTAAAAAGGTTCTGGAACCCTTCCAATTTCCTCCTTTCTGCTCAAGACTTATGGCATTCTCTCCTATGGAGAAGAATTCTAATTACTAGACAACTTGGGAACAGTGTAGGCTCTATCAGCAGAGTTTTGCATGGGATAGGGCCTGCACTGTTCCCAAGTTGTAGAGTTTGTAGAGAGACAAAGTGCTCATAG
>NW_011889380.1:109304-110143 GCF_000151845.1 Pteropus vampyrus
TTCATTTCATGCTGGGTTACAGAAATCTCTGAGAGGCTGATCAGACCTCATCATTCTTAATTTGTTAGGCTATTCCCTCTGTGGTTTTATCACCTCTTCAGGGTCCTTCCTAAGGAAAAATATGCTGCAGTTCTCTCTAGAACTCACCACAATATCTTCTCTCCCAATTCTCCTGTGGAAAATTTCCCTTTTACCTCTTATTTCTGGAGAAATATAACAGTCTTATGTAAATATGGGGTTAGGGTAGAGTAGAATCATAGTCTCCTCAAATCCTCTGCTGTAATTTATAGTGTTTTTTCCTGGATCCCTCATCATTTGTTTGAAGACTTTTTTTTTTTTTTTAGTACATCAGAGACAGAAAATAAAGTGAGGAACACACACTTACTGCTATATTCTTGAGTCAAATTAGGAGTAAGGGTGGTAGGGCTAGTAGACTATTATAAGAAAAAATTATTAATACTTCAAAAGTGTTTTTCCCACTACGTTTAGGAAATGAAAATAAGATGTTTACTCAAGTTGTTTTTACTCTTGTAAAATCATGGAACTCAAGTAAATGACCTCTCCTAGGATATGCAAAGGCACTAAAGGGGATAATTGGAAGAAAAGTTTACAACAGAAGGATCACTATGACCAAGGTGAAAGAGAAGAGTAGAGTGATCCAATGACTGTACATAGCTTCATTGTTACATAGTAATATATATATATATAACGTATAGACCCACACATTTGCTAGCTTGTATTGATTAAGTTGTTATATCTATTCATGCACTGAAAAACAGTTTTGGAGTGATGTCTGTACGCAAGATAGAGTGTTGGTATCGGGGAGAACACTATGACAG
>NW_011889380.1:110343-115931 GCF_000151845.1 Pteropus vampyrus
TATATATAAATTCCTTCCTTTTCAAACCTCATGGTAAGATTTTAGTAGAGATACCTAGACACAGTTTGACTCCGTGGTTGTGACATTGGTAGTTAAGCAAAGAATACCCCAGACTGCTGCTCTTGTTTGGGTGCTTTCTGGCAACCAATTTAAAGGTATGATACAACTCAAAACACCCATCTGACATTTACCAGCTGCCTGAGTTCAGCCTCTTTTACTTATTCAGTAGAGGAGGTATAATGTCTCTTTTGCCTATTTTATAAGATTTTTAGGGGGAGAGGAGCTGAGATTGTTTCTAAACTAGAAAGAGATCTATAGATTTGATACTGTTATATTTTAATGTAATTAAAAAGTATATTAAAATTATTTAAAGGAAGCTTCTTTTTAAAGTCACTTGCATTTTACGGCTTCTTCTAAATTATTTTAGGATTATCTCAAACATGTTCTCAGAAGCATTCACAATATTAAAACATATGATAGAATATGTGAGTCATATCTGTAATAGTAATAAATTTACTATTAGTTGTACCAATTTCCCTACCCAATCTTCTACACATAATATTAGATCACATTATAATATGAGATCCCAGGCAGTGACTTTATTAAATTTACTTCTGCAAATAGTAATGAAGAGGGTATAAAGGAAAGAACAATGTCGTTTATACAGAACAATTTTCCATTACCAGGCATTTGAGAAGATGTGGAGGAAACTTAGCACAACATATGAATAAAATTAAAATAACTGCTATATTTACATCAGATATGTTAAATATTGTTATAAACTTGTTAAAATGATGAACTTAGATATACATGACTTTTTACCTTTCTCCAAATATAATTTTATTTTTAAAAAGCCTTAAAATATTATGCTCAGAATATTCATGTTTCTTGACATCAGCATTCTAACAGAACTCCCAAATACTCCTGGTGAAGTAAAACACTTGTCTTTTAGGCTTTTGTTGCCAGTTTTATAGATTCTACTTGACCGTGCCTATCTTCTCATGCTTCTGTTTGGGCTAACTGATCTGCTAATGGGAGGAAGAGGAATAAAAAATTTTGCTCGGTTTTTGTAGTTTGTATATTTTTAAAGAATTTTCTGGAATGCTCAAAAGTCAGAACCCCATTCCAGAGAGTGAAACCTCAAGGACTGTGAGAAAAAGCAGGATTTGATTGAGGAAACTTAAAGAGTTCAGAATTTAAAGCCCCAATTGCTTAAACTTTTAATGTTTGCTGCCTCTATTTAAATGGGTACAATTAGTTCAAAGGACAAAGTCAAAAATTTCTGCCACTTTCTAGCTTAAGCCTCTGCTGTTTGATATTAGTTTAAAATCTTTTAGCTACAGGGGAGTAAATTCCAACTCATACTGATTTAAGTAAAAACAAATAAAAGCCGTAAGGTGGTTAAGGAGGTTGAGGGGACTTGTTGGCATATGTCACTGAAATGCCAAAGATAGTCTGTTTTCAGGCATGACTGAATCTGAAGATGTGGGTAATATTAAAAGCATCAGTAGTTCTCTCTTCACCACACTTTCATGTGTGGTTTCATTTATTCAATCAGAGACTCTATAAAATGGCAAAATGGCTACTCTCAGCTCATGTCTTCTAAGCTTAGTAATTTTTAGCAGAAAAAGAAAATCGCTTTCAAGATAGTTCCAGTGAAAGTCCCAGGGTTCAGTCTTACTGAATGACTGTATCCTGTGTCTATCTCTAAATCAATTACTGTTGACAAGGGGAGAGAATCTACTGGTTAGGTCTGGGTCATGATTCCATGTAGGTGATAGAAGGAAGGTTAAAGTGAGTATGGTGATGGTGGTTGGCAAGAGGGGCATTAGATGTCCAGAACCACATGAACTCAGAGAGGAAGAGCAAGGTGCTATTGTCAAGTGGAAGGATAGGTGGGTAGCCAAAAACAAGACATACCCACTGTGTGCTTGAAAATTATGTGAAAAAATAAGTTTTCCCATAAATTGACCATCTTCACATTTCCATTAATGATAATTTCAAAATTCTACTAAGAGACAAAAGTTCAGAATCCAAGTGCCAACACTATTACTTGGAATCAGTTGCTACAAAACAAAATGCTTTGAAAACCATAAAGTACTACACTTATTAAAGCTACATATATAAAAGTATTTTTCACTTGCTTCTTACTTTTAATTTTTATGTCACTGTAATATAGTCAAGAAATCATAAGATAACGTCACTCTTATGATTATCTGATACTTTATCAAAAATACTTTCACATGTTTGAAATGGAAGGATGGTTATTGATTGTGGTGCAATAGTGCTAAAGCATAATTTAAAAGGAGACTTAGAATGAATGATTCCAAGAGCACTGAACTACTTAACACCTTGAAATATATTGCAAGAAAAAAATCTTGCCTCTAAAATATTTTTCTGTTTTATTCTGTGACTGAGACTTAGAATCACTTGTGTAAATATGACTTTTATTGTTAAAAAAGTATGTGAAGTAACATGTATAAATATATAAATATCAGAAATGAATATGGACAATATATTGTTGAATTTCGGCTATTTAGAGCATGTTACATTTCTGTCAAATTTGAAAAACAGGATCTAGAGTTAGCTCTGGAAGGCAGTACATTTTGCTCAATTTTTTTTTGTTACCAGTATTTTACAAAGAAAAATTGATCATGGCCCAATCCCTACACTGTCACTAGTTAGTTGTCACCTTAGATTAAGTCACTTAATCTCCTTGGGCCTAGTTTCCTAATCTGGAAATTGAAGAATTTTAATTAAATGCTATGTAATACTGCCTTCTGCCCTAAAATTCCATAACTTATGCAAGCTCTGAAAATGCCAAATCATAAGATATCGTGTATTTTGGAACTAGTTTTTCTTAAATGGGTCCCTGCATCTAATATGGTTACTTGACTCTTTCCAAACAATCATGAAGAAAACCAGGGTCATTGTGTGGATATTTCTATTGACTGGCTTAACTTCTCAGCTGTTCCAAGAACACCCGCGTGATTTTAGACAGGAAGTTTGAGTCGCCTTTTCTTTGCAGTACAAATGTAATTCAAGGGCAGGATGAGATTACAATGAGTAATGCATCTTGATCAATTTGAAATGTTTCAAAAGTACATGATTGATTATTTGGGGTTTCATTTTATGGAACCGGTTGGTCTGTTGCGAGCTCCTTCATAGTACCATAGATGCCAAATACTTTGTCCCTTTTCTGTGGCCATTCTCTTCTCTCTCTAAGAATAACACAGCAAATCTGCTCACTCTTTTACTTACTCTCTTTTTTCACAATCTAATTGACTTTACATGCTGCTATCCAGACACAGCCCTTTGAGAACATTTCCCAACCAGAAGAAAAAAAACAATAATAGGAATGGCTACAAAATATAACTTTTTTTTTTACTATTAATGCAGGAGGAAAATGTCTAATGGAATGCAGATTTCTTCCTAGTTGAATAGCGTGACCATGACCAATCAAAAAGGAAACCTTCAGTTGAAGTTGCATTTCCTTAGTTCCCCTTCATCGGGACAGGGCTTGAGCATGGGTGATGGTTGCCTAGTGTTCTACGTACGGAAAGAGAAATGGTGTGTAAATGGGTAGGGGTTTCAGTGATTGAGAAGAGAGCAGAGTTCTTTAAACCATTATTAAGAATAAGGTAGCAAGACTCCACTTGCCCTGCTATCCGTTAAATATTTTTGGCTGTCTGCCAGAATCCTTCAATATTTCTTTGAAGCTTTCTTTTACTTACTACAGTAGAATAATTAGAGTGGACCTTTTCATCTTTACTTAAACACACACACACACACACACACACGCACGCACGCACACACGCACAGAGACACTGGTACAGTTTGCTCTGACATATGCTTGCTAGAGCCCTCCTTCAGAGATCGTGGATGGATCACATTTGGAAAGGTCCTAGAGTGGGGCAGCAGCACTAATTCTTTTGAGCTCCTTAGTCTCTGAATTTTTGTGTTTAAATGTTTCCCTAATGGATCTAAGGAAGATTCATTGGTGATTGGGAGCTGATTAGATTTCACAAAGAAGCTTCTTCCCTGGGAATAATTAAAAATGGAATGAAACTCACCTTATCTGGTCAAATAGGCAGTTGTAACTTTTGTTTCTCAATTTGGCATGTTAGCATTTTACCCGATTATAAGATATTTCATTGAGAAAGGTAAAAATTAAACATTTAAAAAAGTTAAACATAAAGTAGGTAACTCCTCTGGACAAATATATATATCTTATAAAAATAGCAGACACTTTCCTCTAAAAATATGGTCATTACCATAATACATTGATAATATTAATTTTATTGAAGAAACATAACAATGCCTTTTTTATGTCTCCTTTCTCTCCAAGCTCCTGAAAATATTTAACCATCACCACCTCTATCACCATAAGAAAATCCTGGGAAATGAAAACTTCCTTTCTCTTAGAATAACACATCTTCTGCATTAATATATTCACTATGTTATTTTCTAATGTTTGGGTTTAATTCAATCAGTAGTCCTCTGGGTAAAATTAAAAATAAAAGCTGTTGAAGATAAAGCAAAAATGTGTAGAGAAAAATATGATTACTTTTTTCTTATGTGATGCTGAGTAAAACACAGAACTTTTATTATACTTGACTTTCTATTTACAATCTATGATAAAATCATGTTGATCCCTAAATTCATTATGAGATGATGGTGACAAATCTGGCATTTGTCATTAGACATGACAATCAGGCTCACATTATCAATTACTACTCTTGTTCTAAGAACTAGCGTGAGAGAGTGGCTCTAGGGATGCTCTTCCTCTGAAGAAAAAACTCCTACTTTGCCTCCACCCACATGTGTATTCAGGTGTCTGACAAATGGTCTGATAGTCTCACACAAATAAGTAAAGTGCAAGGAAAGTAGACTAAAGGAAAAGATCAGGGGAAATTCCAGGCTGGAACTCTCAGATTACTTAGGAAATATTGCCAAATATTTCCTGAGGTACTCTAAGGTGGCAAGGTTTTAACAGTAAATTAGGCATATAAAATTTTGCTTAGAAAGGCAAGCTACAGCACAGTTGTTTTGCTAATTGAAGTAGTGAATTTTTTCACCAGCAGGTGGAGGGTTGCTGTTGCAGGGGTTGGCTGCAGGCACAGTGCCAACATGACTACTTTTGGCAGCTGGCTGGAAATCACCCTGTTTTTATTGGCGTGTTCATTAATATTAATTTTCTCTGACATCCAAGCCACTAAATTTGTGACTTTCGTATTCCCAAGATGGTTGATTATAACCACTAATGTATCTTCCAAGGTGGGTGTCACTGATTCTGGTGATGGGGTGAGGGAGATGACTGCTTTTGGGGTCTGGATCGTACTGGCCATGGCTCTGCCCCACTTGTCTACATGTGCTATGGGACCAGGACTGCCATAGAAATTCAAGCATGTCAGAGCAGACACTGTACACCCTGAATGATGTAACATTGGAATGGATACAGTAGGTAAAGTTCGTGGGTTTGTACACTCTGCTTGGTTCTGGCCTCCACCTGGAAGAACATAAGAGCTCACAATGAGAAATGTTAAGAAATGAAAATTGTTCTCATGTTTAACTTACATAGAAAAAAA
>NW_011889380.1:118614-120700 GCF_000151845.1 Pteropus vampyrus
TACCATGTGGTTTTCATCTTTTTCTGTCTGCTTAGCATGATTATCTCAAGGTCCATCCATGTTGTCACAAATGGCAGTATTTCATCTCTTCTTATGGCTGAGTAATATTCCATTGTATATATGTACCACAGCTTCTTTATCCAATTGTCTATTGTAGGACACTTCATCTCTTTTAAATTTACTAAATATATTAAAATCTTTGTTAGACTTTGAATATGAATTTTTCCTGTGAATTAATGTTTGATTATATTTATTAAATTATTTAAAAAATTAAAAAATTAATTTTTCAATTACAGTTGGCATATAATATATTACATGAGTTTCAGGTATATGGTGTAGTGATTAGACATTTATATAACTTACCAAGTGTTCACCCCGATAAATCTAGTACCCATCTGACACCATACATAGTTTATTACAATATTGTTGGCTATATTCCTTATGCTATACTTTACATTCTCATGACTATTTTTTAATTGCTAATTTGTACTTCTTTATTCCTTTGTCTTTTTTACTCACCCACTAAACCCCCTCCCATTAGGCAAATTTCAAAATGTTCTCTGTATCTATAAGTTTGTTTATGCTTCGTTTGTTTGTTTTTGTTTGTTCTTTATATTCGTGTGGCATTTGTCTTTCTCTGTCTGACTTACTCCACTCAGCAAAATACCCTCTAGGTCCATCCATGTTGTTGCAGATAGCAGGATTACATTTTATCTTTCTGTCTGTCTGTCTATCTATCTATCTGTCCGTCCATCCATCCATCCATCCATCCATCCATCCATCCATCCATCCATCCATTTTCTATCTATCATCTATTTATTTTTTTGGATGAGTAATATTTTATTGTATATATGTATCACCTTTTTAAAATCTATTCATCTATTGATGGATACCCAAGTTGCCTCCATATCTTGGCTATTGTAAATAATGCTGCTATGAACATATGGATTTAAATGTCCCTTTGAAGTAATGTTTGCATTTGTTTGGGGTATTTGATAAGTAACCCAAATTGTGATTACTGGGTCTTTTTTTGTCTCTCGTTATAGCCCTTGTTTTAAAGTCTGTTTTGTCTGGTATGTGTATAGCTACCCCAGCTTTTCTTTTCTTTTTTCCCATATGGATAAAATATCTTTTATCTATCCTTTTACTTTTAGTCTGTGTGTATCTTTGATCTGAAATGAGTCTCTTATAGGCCACATATGTAAGGACCTTCTTTTCTTATCCATTCAGCAACCCTATCTTTTGACTGGTGAATTTAATCTACTTACATTTGAAGTAATTGTTGATAGATGTGTAGTTATTGCCATTTTATTACTCGTATTTTTTATTTCTTCTCTTCTTCTAAATGATAGTTTTGCTAGATAGAGTAATATTGGTTGTGAGTCCTTTACTTTTCATCACTTTGACTATTTCCTGTCAATCCCTCCTGGCCTGCAAAGTTTCTATTGAGAAATCAGCTGACAGTCTTGTGGAAGTGCACCTGTAGGTATAACTGCTTTTCTATTGCTGCTTTTAAGATTCATTGTCTCTAAACTTTGGCATTTAAATTATATGTCTTGGTGTAGCATTTAAATTGTGATGTGTCATTAGGTTCATCTTATTTGGGACTATCTGCAGTTCCTGGACTTGTGTGTCAGTTTCCTTCACCAGATTAGGGAAAATTTCCATCATTATTTTTCAAACAGATTTTCAATTTCTTGCTCTTTCTCTTCTTCTGATGTTCTTATGAGGCGAATGTTGGTATGCTTAATGTTGTCTGAGAGAATCCTTAAAGTATTCTCATTTTTTTGGATTCTTTTTTTTTTCTTTTTGCTGTTCTGATTGAGTGTTTCATGCTACCTCTACCTTAGCTTCTAAATTGTTTGATCCTCTGCTTCAGCTAATCTGTCGATTTCCTATAATGTATTCCTTTTTTTCAGTTATTGTATTCTGTATTTCTAGCTGGTTCTTTTTTATGTTTTCTATCTTCATTTTTATGTTTTCTAGCTCTTTGTGAAAGTTCTCACTGAGTTCATCTACTCTTCTCTAAGTTCTTCGAGCATCTTTATAACCAGTATTTTGAACTCTGTATCTGGTAGATTGCTTG
>NW_011889380.1:120750-123061 GCF_000151845.1 Pteropus vampyrus
TACTGACATCACATTAACAAACAAACACCATAAATGCTAGATACCAGGGTACTCACTTAATAAATAGATAGCCCAGGATTCAGTTTTAGCCTTTCTGAAAAAATATTACATAATTTTCCATGATAAAAGAAAGACGTTAGTCCTGGGACAGAAGTACATTTCTGTCCAAAACCAATTTTCGCCCCCCACAATACACATGTGTGTAGAAGTTTGTAGTATACGTAGTGTGCTGTCAAAGTTCATTGACTAACATTTTAAATTTTTGTGTTTCGGTTTATGTGTGAGTATGATCAATCTATAACTTTCTACTTTTTTGCTATTCTTGTCTTATTTGGTATCAAGTTTGTAGCTAATGGTTTCGTGAATAATTTTTTGCTTATTGATTTTCTGTTACATTCATTTTAAGTGTTACACAGTATTATTATTTTGTTCCTATGGTTAGTTTTACCTTATTACTCTTTTTCTAGCTTTTAAAATTCCTCCATTAATAAAAATAAATTTATTTTCATTAATTTATTTTTATAATAAATACTTTTCTATGTTATATATTTACTACTTGGTATTACTTTAGCTGCATTCCACATTTTTAAATAAGTGCTTTCATTGTTTAATTTTATTTACTTCAAGTCTGAAATGTTTAATAATTTCCATTGTTATTTTCTTTTTAAATGAGTTATTTAAGCATGTCTAAGTTTCCAAATATATAGAAAGCTTTATTTTTTCATTGCTGGATTTTATTCTGTTTCTTTGTCTAAAAATATGATCTCCGTAATTAAAAAAATAGGTCTCAATTTATGACTTACTAAATGGGTCACATATTTTGTAAATGTTCCATATGAGCTAGATAATGATGCATATTTTTATGGTTAGTTCAGAATTTACTAAAATATAAATTATAGATACACATTTTTATCACAGTTAAATTATATGTTATCAATATTCATAATTTCATGCTGTAATTCCTTTATATTCTTAATATTTTTCTCTGCTTCTGAGAAATGTATTAAAATATTCCATTTTAATTTTTTTATTGTGGCTTTTTCTCCTATAATTCTGTAAGTTTCTGCTTTATATTTTTCAAAGTCAAGTTGTTAAATGCATAAAATGTAGTATTACTTATTTTGCTTTACTGTTTCATAACCTTAAGTTATATTTCAGTGATTTTATGCTATAGTTACAAAAGAAATTAGAATTAGTAAGTACTTATAATTAATTAGAACTAATTAGATTATGCCTGATAAGTCCTTTTTTTATTCTTTTATTTTCAGTTTTCAGTTGGGTTTTAATTATTTAATCCAATCTGATAATCTGATATTAGATGAGTTTCCTTTGTTTACATTAATCTTGATTACTGATGTATTTGGATTTCTACCATTTTATATTTTCTTTACTTCACCCTCTCCACCTTTTTCTGATTTGTGTTAGTTTGATAAAGTTTACTACCTTTCCTTTTTCCATGTCCTGTAATTGTTTAAAGCTATTAGCAACATCTGTATTGATTTTTACTTTTATTTTGTTTATTGCTTATGTTTATTGTTGATCCTTAATTTTTAATCCATACACCTAATAGTAAAATCTTTTTACCAAATTCCAAAATTATTTAATGGCTCTAATCAGCTCTCAAACACAAAGAAAACTTTAGCCTTTTTAGACTATTCATTGAACAACTTTCCCCATTTTATAATGCTATGCAGAGTTTTTTCTAAATTTGAATATAAACAAATGTCATGATTATCTATTAGAGTATATTATTAATTAAACTTACCAGCTCATTGTATCAAAATTTGTGCTTATCTTTATTTTTACATCCATTTCTTACTCTGGAGTATCTGTTAGTAATGAGAATCTATGGATGGTAGCTCTCTTTTTATATTTCTAAAATGACTTATTTTGGGCTCATTCTTGAATAAGTTTTATTTATAAAACCTATGCTGACAATTATTTTCTATCAGCATTTGAAGATGCTACTCTGTTGTTTTCTGGCATCTGTTGTTACTGATAAGAAGTCAAATTACCATTTCTTTGTAGTTTACTTTTTCTATCATAGCATTTAAGATTTTGCTTTTTTTCTTTTTTCTTTTTTCTATAGTTTCACCACCATATTTCTAGGAGTGAATTTATTTTTATTTATCTTCCTGGGCACTCTAAATGTATTTCTGTCCCAGGACTAATGTCCTTCTCTTATTATGGAAAATTATGTAATATTTCTTCAGAATTTACTATTTCTGTCTCTGTGCTATATTCCAGGCAAATCCTTTAGTACCATTGTTCAACTGATAAATTCTTTCCTCATCTGTATGCAGTCTACAAT
>NW_011889380.1:126396-184420 GCF_000151845.1 Pteropus vampyrus
ATCCAAATATGGCTTCCACCGATTTTAGGCTTGGAGGTACCTGGAGGGGACAAGCTGCAAATTGAGGCTAAGGGCTGCTAGTGCTATGCTTGGGGCTGCTCAGCATGAGGTACAGAGCATGCTGAGGCCAGATGATGCTTGTTTGGGGTTTGCAAACCTTTGGGAGATTTTAGGAGAGTTTGCAGCATGAATCAAGACAGGCCATTTGTATGGAAAAGCACCTGGAAACAGCTTGTGTGGGCTCATAAACTGAGTGAAGCAAGGTCTCAGGGAATCACCACAGTGGGACGACCTGTGTTAGCCAGGTTGATGGAGACTCAGAAACTTTGGCTGCCACCTGTGTCTGCACACCAGGAGGTGGGAGGGCTCAACCTAGCAACAATGGATTGTGCCAGCACTTCTGTTTGAGAGAAAGCTGCTACTCCAGCATTTTCCCTGAAGTCAGAAAATTGAATTCCTCTCCATATGTCCCTGGCACCTTTCAAGCTGCTGCCCCAGCACTGGAGCTCAGAATGAGAGAGTCTACCACTGAGTAAGATTGTGCTCTGGCCCTTTAGAAAGAACACTTGTAACTCCAGAAGGCCTTCCTCTCATTTGGCTGCAATCTTTGCTGGTTTTCACAGCCAGAGATTGTGGAGACTTCTCTCCTTAGCACTGGAAACCTAGGCTGGGGATCTTGTTTGGGGATGCTCAGGAGGAACCTTGGCAGCCAGGATATCCCTCTTGATTTTTAACCCACATATGTGTGTGTGGGATCAGCCTGTTCCATGTCTCTACCCCATCCACCAGTCTCAAGGTGGCCTCTTCTGTATGTAAGTCCCCAGTTGTAGGACTTCTGCTCAGCTAGATTATAATGATTCTCAGTGATGGTTGTTCTGTAGTTTAGTTGTAATTTTGATGTGGTTGTGGGAGGAGGCAAGCATAGTATTCACCGACTCTACCATCTTGACTGGAAGTCCCAACTGATTAACTTTTTTAGTTTTAGAATTCTTCATCATTTATTTTGATATTTTGATTTTCAGACTTTTTTGAGTGGAAGGTTAATTGTCTTTCTCATTCTCTCTTCTTATTCTTCTATAACTAGTGTGATGCTTCTTTCTACCTTTCCAGCCTTTAAGGCCCCAAATCCACAACTTGGCCTTATTAGGTCTGGAGCTGTTATTGGTGATGTGTGGCACTATCACTGATCCAGTCACTATAAAGCAGCATGGTTCAGCAGCTGGATCTGAGGAGGAGGCTCTGTCTTCCACTACACTCAGACCCGTGGCATCACCAGTGACACCATCCCAACCAGTAGTCAGCAGCTGTTTTTCCTTCAAATTCCTTTAATGGGTGGTGATATTCTATCCCAGCCTTCTGCCTCACACCATAAGGTAAGCTCTGTCCCTTAATCTACCATGGAATCATTTTGTTCTCTGACTCTCTAGAGGCACCCAACTCCTGGCCCCATTAGCTTTAACTATGCCGGAACTGAGCCAGGCTGTGGCTTCAGTCCTGCTCTCCACTGGGCTTTTTTCTATTTGCACTCTATAGAGATGCTTTCAAAGCAATTGTGTCTTTCTGTTTTCTTTTTTTTATTTATCATTGATATGTCTTTGGAAGAGAGGGGATTTGTCAAAGTCCATCAAAATATTTTGACTAGACTTTAACAATTTTCTCGAATATCTATTTAGTAAATCCATTTATTATTTTGTACATATTTTATATAAGAGCTAATAATTTATCTTAGAAGCTACTCCTTTATTAACTTCACATCTGAGTGTCAAAAATCTTCAAAATTTGAAAAATAACTTTTCAAGCAGTATTCCTTGTAGTCTACTTATGAAGGTATTTGTTCTTTCAATTTGCAATGTTTAGAGATTGGTGCAGGATAAACTAATTGTAGCCTACTTATGAAGGTATTTGTTCTTTCAATTTGCAATGTTTAGAGATTGATGCAGGATAAACTAAGCAAATTTTAAATTTAAAATCTTCCTTTCTTGACATACTTCTTAACTGGTAGGCTCTACCCATCTATACAAATTATCATATATTTAGTATCTAATACTCAGAAGTTTTATTTATTATTATTTATTTTTTTTAGATGTTGGACTTTTTATTTGTGTGTGTGTGTGTGTGTGTGTGTGTGTGTGTGTGTGTGTGTGTGTGTATATATATATATATATATATATATATATATATATAGACATTGGTTAATGAAATCCAGAAGTTTCAGGTGTACATTTTAACATATATATATATATATTGCACTATGCGTTCCCCTCCCATAGTTGGATTTCCTTCTGTCACTATATACTTGACCACTTTTACCCCATCTACGTCCCTCCTCTCTTGTCCCCCCGTACTTCTGTAACCACTAGTCTGTTGTCCATGTCTATGAGTCTGTTTGTCCTGTTCGTTTGTTGCATTTAGGTTTATATCCCACATATAAGTGGTACCATGTGGTTTTCAACTTTTTCTGTCTGGCTTATTTCACTTAGCATGAATATCTCGAGGTCCATCCATGTTGTCACAAATGGCAGTATTGCATCTATGGCTGACTAATATTCCATTGTATATATGTACCACAGCTTCTTTATCTGGGGGAGAAATCTTGCAATTTCCCTGTGATTGTCACATTAATTAATCTCGATGACAAAGTGACTTTACTTGTTAAAATTATGGAGAAACAAGTGAGATAACTGAAAAAGTAGAAAGGATACATATTTCTATTAAGTAGTTGTACATGAGGCTTAACTTATTTATGGAATTCTCTCAGTTTTAGAGTATTTCAATCTGATAATGCAAATAGAGGCAACCTGGGAAAAGTGGTACTAGAATTATGGTAGTACTTATTCTGAAGATAATACACAACCTTAAAAGTTAATATATTTAATATTATTTTTCCAGTATTTACATTACATATTTATATCCACATAATGTAAATTATAAATTTCTCCTTTTGTTTATAAACATATATTTCATGATGTCGACAAATGTCATGTGATAGATACACACTTATATGCTACATCTGGATTAATTTAAGGAGGAATTAGCAATTATTATTGTGCATAATAATAATTCGTAGGCCCCGATCAGATTCTTTATATGGAGGGGGGGGGAAGATGAAGAGGCTTTTGCTGGTGAGGAAAATAGCATATTATTCACTGATTATGAGCACTTTAACCTTACTCTATTTTTTCTGCACTAACGATAGCCCTCAAGCCAGCAACTACTGATGTTTCCGACCCATTTTAAAATAAAGTTATTTGTTTTTTTTATTTTGCTATTAAGTTATAGGCATTTCTCTTATGATTTGGAAATTAAAACCTGTTAAATATATGGTTTGCAAGTATTTTGTCCCATTCTATAGGTTATTTTTTTCACTTTGCTCATTGGCTAAATGTTTGAATAGACAGATATTTCTCCAAAGAAGACCTAAAAATGGCAAACAGGTATGTGCAAAGATACAAAATGTCAGTAATCATCAGGCAAATGCAAATCAAAACCACAATGACATATTACCTCATACCTGTCAGGATGGCTATTAAAAAAAATCAAAACCTAAAAACAAAAAGCAACAAGTATTGGCAAGAATGTGGAGAATGTTGGTGGGAATGGAAAATAGTCCCATTGCTATGGAAAACAGTATGTATGTGCCTCAAAAAGTTAAAAATATAATTACCATATGATTTGGCAATTACACTTCTGTGTTTTTATCCCAAATAATTAAAATCAGAATCTCGAAGAGATATCTGAAATCTCATGTTTATTGCAGCACTATTCACAATAGCCAAGGTGTAGACACAATCTAAATGTCTATCCACAGGTAAATGAATGAAGAAATAGAACAGAATAGAATATTATTCAGCCTTAAAAAAGGAGGAAATTCTGCAGTATATGATAACATAGATGAACATTGAGCATATTATGCTAGACGAAATAAGCAAGTCACAGAAAGACAAATACTGCATAATTCCACTTAAATGAGGTAGCTAAAATGGTCAAATACATAGAATCAAAGAGTAGAATTGTGATTTCCATGAGTTGAGGAGCGAGGGAAATAGAGAGTTGCTATTTAATCAGAATAAAGTTTCAGTCAAGCAAGATAAATAAGTTTTTGAGATCTGATGTACAATATTGTACCTTTGGTTAACGATATTGTGCTGTATACTTAAAATTTTGTCAGAAGGTATATCTCATGTTAAATATTTTTAGCACACTAAAATAAAATTGAAAAATAATAATACACATTTTGCAAAGTAGTTCTATCAAATGAAATTAATAGACAGTTCCTGATGCATAGTATTACTAAATAAATACTTGTTTTGTTTTTTAAAATTAAAAATCGAAAAGATTAAAAAGTAAAAACAAACTTGCCACACCTCCCACCTGAAGTAATGTCACCTTGTTGTCTTAATTTTCCAAATCTGACAAGCATAGAAGTGAGAGCTATTTATTGTCCTATTTAGATCCTCTTTTATGGAAAAAAAAAAATTGACCTTAGATCTCTCCAAAAGGCCAAATAGCAAAGAATAATACTAACACCACTAAAAAATTCTTACCAATATTTATACTCATATTTCTATCTCCAGTTTCCACAGAATTGTCTAAATATCTAAATTATTTTTCTCCACAAGTTTATTCAAGATTTTAAACATGGTATCATCATTGTTTCCCCTGTACTGCTCATGATCAAAGCTGAGCCACACCCAATCAGATTTTGATGATGAGGACCTTATTTCCATCAGACTTAATCAATAAATCCAATACTCAAAGATATCCTATTCTGTCCCCTTTCTTTACCTTTTGTCATAGTGACTATCCTAAGATGTGTCTAGTTTTACTAAAAGCCAGTTTTCCACAAAACTTCTGAGCACAGTGTAGCCTGTTCAAGATGGGAACCACAGCTGAATTCAATGTTTTTCGTATTAATTACATTCAACCATACTTACTTTCATGAGACTGAAATGAACAAAAGAGGAGAAAAGTACCCTGGGGTGAGTTGTGGGAGTGTTATACAGCAGCTTCCATTACCCATGGTTTCGCTTTTCATGATTTTAGTTATCCAAGGTCAAACACAGTCCAAAAATATTAAATGGAAAATTCCGGAAGTAAACAATTCATAAGTTTTAAATTGTGTGCTGTTGTGAGTAGTGTGATGAAATCTTGCTCTATTTCATTCCACCCCACCTGGAACGTGCATCATCCTTTTTTCCAGCTTCTCCATGCCTATGCTCTCTCCATCCATTAGTTACTTAATAGCCTTTTTGGTTTTTAGATTGACTGCCTGGTATAACAGCGCTTGTGTTAAACAACCTTTCTTTTACCTAATAATGTCTCATTCACCTTACTTTATCTTATCACATAAGCATTTTATCATCTCACATCATCACAAGAAGAGGAAAGGTGAGTACGGTACAATAAAATATTTTGAGAGAGAATGACTACATTTGCAGAATTTGTTACAGTAAATTGCTATGCATATTCTATTTTATTATTAGTTATTTTTATTCATCTCTTACTGTGCCTAGTTTATAAATTAAACTTTATTATGGATATGTATGTATAAGAAAAACATTGTATAGATAGGGTTTACAACTATCCTCAGTTTCAGGCATCCACTGGTAGTGTCGGAACATATTCTCTGTGGATAAGGTGGGTAATACTGTACATTATAGTTTTAGAGAAATAGCAGTAGTTTGTTTAATTTAGAAAAAAATCTTTAAAAAAATTAGTTTAACTCATTCACAAGTTCTAAGAAGTTCTCTTGTGATGTCTGTTTGATATAAAAATTTTAACATGATGAGTTGTAGGCCCAGGCAACCAGAAATCTTGATGTTTGATCTGGTATTTTTGGCTCTAAGGTTGATTGGTCTATAAGAAAACCAAAGGTAGCCAAAATGGTTATATGTGAGGTTAATTCTAAAACATGCTGTGTTGGCGACTGAAAATTGAGAGAGGAACTTTAGTATAATGTCATTGAGAATAAGTTACAAGCACAAATGCGTTACTGGAACAAAAAGGGTCCATTTGCCTGTGTGTGAGTCAAAGAAGAAATATAGGCAAGTTTGCAGCAAAGAAAGTAAGGATTTATTTCAGAAAGGTCCAAGTCTCAGAGATACAGGTGAGCTAATGCTCTGAAAAAAACTGCCCCTCCCCCCACCCAGTGTCTCAGGAATACAGATTATATAGGGAAAATCAGTTGTCATGGAAACTAAGGGAGTTGTGGTGATTGATCATTGTGTTCATTTCTGGAATAAGCCTGGTGCCATCCCATCTGGCCCCATGGCCTGGTTCCATGGCCCATGGAGTTGTTGTTCTGCCTTGATGGGACTGGGGTTGAACATACATCTGAAGCTAAGATGTTATCCTTAGTGTAACCGAAACTTATTGTCCCCATGACTATAGCCTTGGGTCTTGATAAATCATATGTTTTAAGGCTTAACGATTAAAGGAGCAGACATACAGAGAGGGAGGGTGGAAAAAGCAAGCAAGTCACAATGCCATTATCTGGGCAAACCCAGCTCGAATCAGAGAAAACTATATTAAAGAAATGAAGTTCGTACGTAGTTTCAAACGCACTTAAAGTAGTCCCAGGGATATGTTTCACTTTTCAGTTCTGTGTTTGTGATCCTTTTGGGATGTTGTAACAAAAATACCAAAAATTAGGTAGCTTAGAAAAAACAGACATTATTTCTCACAATTCTTGAGGCTGGAAATCCAAGATCAGGGTACCAGCATGGGTGGGGTCTGGTGAGAACCCTCTTCCAGGTTGCAGCAGATTTCCCACTGTATCCTTATATGGTAGATTGCAGGGCGAGAAAGCAAGCTCTCTTGCGACTCTTTTAGTACACTAATCCTATTCATGAGAGCTGGTCCAGCCTCATGAACTCGAGTAATCTTAATTGCCTTTCACCTCCTACCACCACATTGGAGGGTAGGGTTTCAACATATGAAGTCTGGAGGAACAAAGACATTCAGTCCATAGCAGTGTTGTAAATGTTTTTAAGAAAGAGGACACAAGATACAATACCCCGCACGGAATGAATAGATAGAAAGTGTGCAAACTACGTATTCTTTGAGTCTCATTCATGTCATGTGTTTGCTCCTGCAATTCAGAGGACAATAGCTAGGAAGCAGTTATAGTTTATAATGACTTAGAGGTAGGTTCCCAGGAGTATGGACCTGGATTTTTGACATTACTCTTGCTCCTCTAAATTTTTAGCATAGCAAGGAAAAATTATCCTTGGCCAGTCACTGGAACTTCTTGGATAACCTCATTGTCTTCCTGAAGTTTAACAAGTTAAAAATATATTCTGACATATTTGATATCCTGACCTTTGGACATTTTATTTCTTCTATTAAAATATTAAATGATACCATGTTTTATTTGATCTAATTGAGTATGGCTAAATATTTTCCTAAACATATGTAAGAAATAGAACTCTCCCTAAACATTAAATTGTTATACCAACTTAAAAAGCCACTCATGGAGGTGAGTAGTATTATAAACTCTTTTCTGGAGAAATTTTATAAGTACTAAAGCCATTAAAATGATTAACATTACCTATTGGCTTCTATTATTTCTGCAGCTTGGATCCTGAGAACAACTATACTGTTGAATCTAGCTACTGAAAAGGAAAAATGTGTCATACACCTGTCCAAAAGAAAGTCCTGAAATAATTCTTACACTTTCCGTCTATTGCTACTCCTCTTTTCTTTTTTCTTTCCTTTCATTTTAAGAAAAGAAAAATAATACTTTGAAATACATTGATTTTATTAGATAACACATTGGTCATACCCTTAGCCTGGGGTTAGAGCATAACTTCAAAAACAATAATAACTAAGACAATCATCTAATTTTACTGAAATAAAACTGAAAATGTACACCCAACAAAATCATCCCTGAGACTACTTTAGGTGTATTTGTGCTTGTACTTTATTTTCAATGACACAGTAATCTACTAAAGTTTCTCTCTCAATTTTTCTCTTTGCAATCTGGAAGAACAGATTCACCAGTGATTGTACTCATTTATAAAAGCATCCAAAACAAAATTGAACCCCAAGGCTGATAAGCTATAAAGATGCTGATCAGATCTGAGCAGAATGGACCATGCTTTGGGGCTCGCTCAGCTAAAGATGGTTCTAGAAGACTGATGGCTTTATATACACAATTACAAACACCAGAGCTCTGTCAGATGAATGGAAACTCATGAAATATGGGGCTAGCCCTTTATTAAGTAAAGAATGACGTTTCGTAAAATATTTCCTAAGATTCAGTAATTTTTGGAGGTAATTAAATTTCCGACATTCTTTGGTAGAAGACATAATCATCATTCACAAGTTCTAAGAAGTTCTCTTGTGATGTCTGTTTGATATAAAAATTTTAACATGATGAATTGTAGGCCCAGGCAACCAGAAATCTTGATGTTTGATCTGGTATTTTTGGCTCTAAGGTTGATTGGTCTATAAGAAAACCAAAGGTAGCCAAAATGGTTATATGTGAGGTTAATTCTAAAACATGCTGTGTTGGCGACTGAAAATTGAGAGAGGAACTTTAGTATAATGTCATTGAGAATAAGTTACAAGCACAAATGTGTTACTGGAACAAAAAGGGTCCATTTGCCTGTGTGCGAGTCAAAGAAGAAATATAGGCAAGTTTGCAGCAGAGAAAGTAAGGATTTATTTCAGAAAGGTCCAAGTCTCAGAGATACAGGTGAGCTAATGCTCTGAAAAAAACTGCCCCTCCCCCCACCCAGTGTCTCAGGAATACAGATTATATAGGGAAAATCAGTTGTCATGGAAACTAAGGGAGTTGTGGTGATTGATCATTGTGTTCATTTCTGGAATAAGCCTGGTGCCATCCCATCTGGCCCCATGGCCTGGTTCCATGGCCCATGGAGTTGTTGTTCTGCCTTGATGGGACTGGGGTTGAACATACATCTGAAGCTAAGATGTTATCCTTAGTGTAACCGAAACTTATTGTCCCCATGACTATAGCCTTGGGTCTTGATAAATCATATGTTTTAAGGCTTAACGATTAAAGGAGCAGACATACAGAGAGGGAGGGTGGAAAAAGCAAGCAAGTCACAATGCCATTATCTGGGCAAACCCAGCTCGAATCAGAGAAAACTATATTAAAGAAATGAAGTTCGTACGTAGTTTCAAACGCACTTAAAGTAGTCCCAGGGATATGTTTCACTTTTCAGTTCTGTGTTTGTGATCCTTTTGGGATGTTGTAACAAAAATACCAAAAATTAGGTAGCTTAGAAAAAACAGACATTATTTCTCACAATTCTTGAGGCTGGAAATCCAAGATCAGGGTACCAGCATGGGTGGGGTCTGGTGAGAACCCTCTTCCAGGTTGCAGCAGATTTCCCACTGTATCCTTATATGGTAGATTGCAGGGCGAGAAAGCAAGCTCTCTTGCGACTCTTTTAGTACACTAATCCTATTCATGAGAGCTGGTCCAGCCTCATGAACTCGAGTAATCTTAATTGCCTTTCACCTCCTACCACCACATTGGAGGGTAGGGTTTCAACATATGAAGTCTGGAGGAACAAAGACATTCAGTCCATAACAGTGTTGTAAATGTTTTTAAGAAAGAGGACACAAGATACAATACCCCGCACGGAATGAATAGATAGAAAGTGTGCAAACTACGTATTCTTTGAGTCTCATTCATGTCATGTGTTTGCTCCTGCAATTCAGAGGACAATAGCTAGGAAGCAGTTATAGTTTATAATGACTTAGAGGTAGGTTCCCAGGAGTATGGGCCTGGATTTTTGACATTACTCTTGCTCCTCTAAATTTCTAGCATAGCAAGGAAAAATTATCCTTGGCCAGTCACTGGAACTTCTTGGATAACCTCATTGTCTTCCTGAAGTTTAACAAGTTAAAAATATATTCCGACATATTTGATATCCTGACCTTTGGACATTTTATTTCTTCTATTAAAATATTAAATGATACCATGTTTTATTTGATCTAATTGAGTATGGCTAAATATTTTCCCAAACATATGTAAGAAATAGAACTCTCCCTAAACATTAAATTGTTATACCAACTTAAAAAGCCACTCATGGAGGTGAGTAGTATTATAAACTCTTTTCTGGAGAAATTTTATAAGTACTAAAGCCATTAAAATGATTAACATTACCTATTGGCTTCTATTATTTCTGCAGCTTGGATCCTGAGAACAACTATACTGTTGAATCTAGCTACCGAAAAGGAAAAATGTGTCATACACCTGTCCAAAAGAAAGTCCTGAAATAATTCTTACACTTTCCGTCTATTGCTACTCCTCTTTTCTTTTTTCTTTCCTTTCATTTTAAGAAAAGAAAAATAATACTTTGAAATAAATTGATTTTATTAGATAACACATTGGTCATACCCTTAGCCTGGGGTTAGAGCATAACTTCAAAAACAATAATAACTAAGACAATCATCTAATTTTACTGAAATAAAACTGAAAATGTACACCCAACAAAATCATCCCTGAGACTACTTTAGGTGTATTTGTGCTTGTACTTTATTTTCAATGACACAGTAATCTACTAAAGTTTCTCTCTCAATTTTTCTCTTTGCAATCTGGAAGAACAGATTCACCAGTGATTGTACTCATTTATAAAAGCATCCAAAACAAAATTGAACCCCAAGGCTGATAAGCTATAAAGATGCTGATCAGATCTGAGCAGAATGGACCATGCTTTGGGGCTCGCTCAGCTAAAGATGGTTCTAGAAGACTGATGGCTTTATATACACAATTACAAACACCAGAGCTCTGTCAGATGAATGGAAACTCATGAAATATGGGGCTAGCCCTTTATTAAGTAAAGAATGACATTTCGTAAAATATTTCCTAAGATTCAGTAATTTTTGGAGGTAATTAAATTTCCGACATTCTTTGGTAGAAGACATAATCAAACAATCTTACAAGAGAGAAAGATCTATATTGTTCTACAAAACAAAGATAAATTGATTTTTTAATGGCCCAAGCTAAAAGGAATGAACCTTGTCAAATTTATATAATTGTTATCCATAACAAGTAGAAGTCATAATCGATAAGAAATTATAAATCTTTGTTCTTTCCAGAGTTCCTAGCCAAAGAGAGTTTGAATATAAGAATACAACTTGAAATTATGAAGTCTTCCAAAAATACAAATAGCTAAAAATGTAGTTATACTGAGACAATATATTAAAAATGATACTGACCTTCAATTTGAGATTAATGCACATTTATCAGGGATGATGTTAGTCCAGGAGACCAGGCTTAGGTAGATTTGCTTTTGGTTATTATGTCTTAGCAGGCCCCTATGACTTTTCAGATTTATGAGACTTAAAATTTGCATTTCTAGAGACACTTTTTGCCTAATTAAAGTTTAATTTCTTGTCTAAATAAATAAATATGAATGCTAATTTAAAGTTTCCTGGATTCTCCAAATTTTATTTCATAATGCTACTGGTAAAACAATGATGAATATTTAGTATCATTATCTAAAGTGGCCTCATTTATCATTTTTGATCTTAGGTTTTCTATAGAGAAATTTTGTGCTCAGCTCCTCCAGAGTCTCCAGAGTTTTCATGGTTTCTCCTGGCTTCCCACTAAAATAAACTTACTTGGACTCCTTATTTGCATAGATATATACATGAATAATAATAATTAATAATAATAATAACAACAACAACAACTTGTTTTAATAAGAAAATGAAGCTAGAATCATCTAAATCCTTAAAGACTGAAATTAATAAATTTCGATAATCTCAGAGAATAATTTGAATTAAGATAAGGGAAATTAGACTCATTCTAGTATATGTCTGAACATTCTTTTGAGTTGTGCAAATTATTTTATTGATGTGTATATTTAATTTGAATTAAAATGTCAGAACAAGGATATCTAAGACAATCTGGAGGCTAATATTTTCAAGGCCCTAGACTATAGACTATACACATAAGACTATACAAATAGAGTTTGAAAATCTACATACCCTATTTGTAAATATTTAAAAGTCATAAATCAAACTAACAAAATAAATATGTTCTACCCTCCTGCCTTGACAAATATAAGTTATAACAACTGGCAGGCCAAATTCGAATTTGAATTCTAGAACCCCTAGGAGCTTGTGCTGCAAGGTGATGCCCAGGAGGGCTAGCCAGGAGCTTCTGTCCTGTAACCACTGTCTCCTCTTCTGTCCCTTCCTCTCCGCACCACAAAGCCTTACAGGCATTTGGGTGGAAATACCAGCCTGTATTCCAGACTCCATTTACACCTCAAACACTTATCAATCTTTTGGTACCTGTTAGGCCTGTCATGTTAATGATATAGTAATCTTGGTAGGAAAGGTCAATGGATCCAAAATGTGAGTTCTGGGTCACATGAGTAGGAGTTTCCAGGGTACCAGGTACCCTGAGTGTGGTCTAGAAGATAAGTGAGGACACTGAATAGCCAGGCCCACTTTTGCTTTATAGGCTTCTTGCCCAAAAGGGGGTCAAGGCCAGAGAAGATCCAGAAAGGTTTTCTAAAGCCCAGGGCCCAGGATAGGGGCTTCTCTTTCCCAGATATAAAGATAATATTGACCTAAGTTCTCTATCATGCATTAAGGTGTAACATGTAACTCAAACAAGGCCAGTTATCCATTTTATGTCTATACATTTTTATAAAGAATTTTGAAAATAATGTTATATAAACAATGAAACTTAAAAATAATCAGCCTCTAAATTAATGAGAAAATTGTTTAGGAGTTATTTACACAATTTAAGAATACACATTTCCCAGTTATATTTAAGTTAGCTGCAGTTTGTCAGAAAAAAAGGGGGAATTTAAAATAAATCTGTAGTTTAGGTTTGGAATGGTTTGTGGTAGACAGAATTTTTGCCTCCCCAAATAGTCCACATCCTAGTCTTTGATGCCTATGAATGTGTTGCAAAGAGCAATTAAAGTCTTGGATGGGATTATGGTTGTGAATCAGCTGACCGTAAAATAGGGAGCTATCCCATATTATCCAGGTAGCCACAGTGTAACCACAAGGTTCATAAAGTAGAAGAGAGAAGCAGATGAGTAGGCTAGAGTGAAGCAATACTACATCTGAGAAAGACTCAACTTGCCCCATCGCTGGCTTTGAAAATGGAGGAGGAGGTCAGAAGCCAAGAAACGTGATGGTCTATAAAAACTAGTAAAGGCAAAGAAGGAGATTCTTCCCTAGAACCTTCATAAAGGGAACACAGCCCTACCAACACCTTGATTTTTAGTTCAGTGAAACCAACATCAGACTTCCGACTTCCAGAACTCTAAGATAATAAATTTGCATTGTTTTAGGACATCAACTTTATGATAATTTATTACAGCAACAATAGAAAACTAATACTAATATCTAATTAGAAAAGCAAAACCAATATCTCAGCCCAATGTGATGCTTTGAAAAGCTTAGAATGTTACTGAAAACTCCTTAAAAATATATAGAGTTGACACATGCCCTTGATGAATATTTCTTAAAAATACAGATGAATGCACTTTAGAATAAAAAATGTCAATTGCTAGGTAGAAAATTGTATTATGATGTATTAATCATAGTATACATACATGCAAATTTAGCCTTGTGTAAATGGTATCTGTGTAGCCATAGACAGACATATTAGTTGAGGTATTTGCTTTGATTATCCCATAGGAAATTTTAACTTAAATTTGGATTTCTAGTTGAGTTTTAAAATATAATCAAAAAGATTATTCTATGAAGCTACAGTACATTAAAATAACAGATACTATACACAGAAACTTCTGAAGGTAATGAAATTGCCATAACCTTTTATAGAACTTTCTAGAAGCTGTGTAATAAATTCCAATGACTACAATTTTTTTGCTGTTTAACATTATATGTCCAAAGTATTCAGCTTACTCTCAAGGAAAGCTTATTTAA
Source organism: Pteropus vampyrus (assembly GCF_000151845.1). Lineage (NCBI taxonomy): Eukaryota > Metazoa > Chordata > Mammalia > Chiroptera > Pteropodidae > Pteropus > Pteropus vampyrus. The sequence goes on from NW_011889380.1 coordinate 140,293, forward strand.
ACGTGACTAAAGATGTAATTCGATTAAAGAAAAAAATGATGAGTTTAGCCAAACAGAGGATGTTGAAGAAATCTCAGTAGTCTTTGGAAGACTGCAAAAAACACCCTGTCAATCTTAAGGGTAAAAAGTGTTCCAAGTCTTGAGAGTGGGTGAGGAAAAATGGCATGTCACCATGATGCTCTGTGCAAGTACAAATATTGGATTCAGAAGAATTTTTCTTTTCTTTCATTTTTATTTTTTTAATGAGAAAAAAATTGTCTCAAATGGATTTGTTCATGGCGTCTTGGACTGTGATTGAAGAAGAAGAAAGTCGTATGAATTTGTGATTAATACAGTTTATACTTTATTAATTAAAATATATGTATACTTAAAATATTATTAAATTTCCTCGAAAAGCTATTATTAAATCATATACGTATGGGTGTGTGTCTACACATATATTCAAATTTTACATAGAGCATTATGGAATTAAAAGAGGACAAGAGTAAAATATTCAAACAATTTTCAATTTCTTCTTTACCTGGTATGTACTGAATTTCTAAAAATAGCACAATAGGCAGTGAATGAAATAATATAAAATGTAGATAAAAATATAAAACAGTGCAATCAAACAGATATTAGAATCTAAATCCATTTAAGACTTTATCCTCAAAATCAAGTGTAAAAATCAGAGCATTCATATTAGCACAAAGAGGCTGAGTTCACCATAAAGGCATTTATTTCTTAAACTGAATTTTCCTCATATCAGGGGGCTTTCCTTTCCCTTTCTCTCATTTTTTTTTTTTTTTTTAAATCAAGCCTAAGGAAACCTATAGTGAAGTTCTCTAATAACGAAGAATAATGGGCCTCCTACACCACTGTATGCAGAGGGCTGTCTATTCTATTTTTAAAAGTCTCCAGAGAAAGAGCTTCTACAACTTCCTGTGAATCTCTGACTTGGCACCTGGCAATCTTCCCCTCCCGGGGTCCCCAGGCTGGTCTTCCTCCCTTGCTTAAGAATTTATTATAGATCAAATTATTTTAGGGTTCTGAATATATTGTTATATTTAAACGGTACTTTCCCCCAAAGGGGCTCAATTAAAAGAGTGCAGGATGTCTGTGCTGGAGTGCTGTCTTCAAAGAAAGGTGTTCAATTAATATAAATGGGTGAGAATCAGAGGTTAAATACTAATCAAAATATTTCAGATAAACTCTATCAAGAGTTTGGATACAGCTGGAATCTGAAGTATGTCTTTCCTTCTGATTCTTATCAGAGTTAAGAAATTATGTGCTATGGAAGGCAGATAATCCTAGCCAGACTAAGTGCTCAAGTAAGAACCTTGGCCATACTGTCTATTTCTTCATCAGAGGGCAATGATGATGTTTACCTGCCTCACATTTTTTATGTAAACTGATTAATATTTGTAGTAATTAATTAGTGGTATTATTTTTAAAAAGTTAAATCTTATTAGGCACTCTAAGGGCTTAATGCTATTATTTCTCAAGGTGCTTTTATTGTTATTTTCCATCGAATATTACACAAAACTATGGGAGAAAATGGTGTTCTATTCTTGCCATATAATTATCTGTTGGCTTTTGAGAGGAGAAATAAATCTATTTTAAACTTTTAAAAAATATTTCTTTAATGTTCTCTATTACCTTTATATTGACATTTTATCTTAGGAGAAAATGCCACAATATAACTAGAAATTAAAAAAAAAATTTATATTGCTTTTATAGTACTCATAAACTTCCAATTAAAATGTCAGTAGAGTTATCTAATTTAAATAGTCAAAAATATTAACTTAGGTTAACTATTTTCTGGTTTATTTACTTTGCTTTTTGGGAAAAAGATATAACTTGTTTGTGTTTTATGGTTACTTGTAACTCAGTTATAATAGTTTTTAAATCTTAAGAGAAATTTAGATTCTAATTTTTGTGTTATAATTTTGTTAAAATTAACATGAGAGCAGATTTTAAATTAATTATACTTTTAAAAGTTTCTCTCTTCTGTTTCGTGTTAAAGAAAGCAGGAAAGTTATTATTATTACGAGCAAGTTATGAGCCAATGTAGTGATAATAAAATAACAGGTTACTTCCAGTATTTAAGGTCAACTTGTTTTCATGTTTGTCTTTGGTTTAGGGAAAGGATTTTGTCTACATCAAATTATTGAATATGTTACTGGAGCCCAAAAATCGGGTGGGCAATTATTTTCATTGTGTAGTTTTTTTGTTTTCTGACACTGCTGCTATAGTTTCATTCTAGGAATACAACAAGCTCTGTACCATGCAGTTTTTAAAGGTGTCAATTATAAAGTATAATAAAGATGAACTTTTTTGCTCTTCTTCTAATTCAGCTATAGTACTAAGATTATCCTAAAATAATGAATCTGATGTTTAAAAGGTATTATTTCTGTTCTCCCTCTCATTTGCATGTGCAGCTGGGTAGAACTAAAGGAGGAGTTGCAGAGTTTCTGGGTGTTGTGTGCTGTCTGTTATCGGTTCTTATCCTCATCTGACCTAGCAGGTGGAGGTTGGAGGAGAGAGTCAGCATGTTACTTTCCCCTTTTGTTTTCTAGACACATCTTAGAGTTAGGGAGGAAGAGTGTTAGTATTAAGAGGAAAAAACTGCATAGGAATGACTCTTTGTACCAAGATCCACATAATTTAGCTGAAAGTACATATAATAACAGATAATAAACGTAAGGTTTGTCATTTTTTTTTTACTGTAAAATTAACTATTTCTCATCTTGGGTCTAGTACATAATTTGTCTTGCGAAAAAGATAATAATACTTAATCTCAGGAAATATTTTTAAAATACTTTGCAGTTCTTAATGAAATGTGTCAGATTAATGCAAAAACTTCTCTTAGTTACTAATCATATTCAATCACATTTTACCTTTTTTTTCAGTAATAATCTATCTCACTTCTTAACAGACTAATAGAGGAGCAGTGAGAGAAGAGGTAGCAGAGGGAGAATATACTTTGTGTTTTACTCTGTTCTTATAATTTGCTTATGTGTTATGTGTGTGTATGTGTAATGGTTATCATTCTTAAAAAATTGTTTCAAATAGGGCCACAATTCTCAGTCAATCATTAATTGAACAGTAGAAAAGATTATTTTACACTTTCCCATTAAAAGATAATTAGAAATGCATTCCTAATTTCAGTAATTTTGAAATAAGAAAATTATTTTATTTATTATACCTCATTTTGCTAATCTGATATTGTAACTACATTAAAAATATTTTCTTCATTGTAGTAGTATCATGTCAAAGAGAGAATGATATATGGAGGTAAAAAAATTTGTCACTTGTGTTATTAACCAAAATAATTTTTTAAAACCTTGCTTCCTTTTATTAGCTATGTCTTTAGGTCCAAATGGAATATTAAAGTAAGGCTTTGTTAATTTGGAATATGGACTCAGCACAAGATATTCAAACCTGCTTTAGGAAAAAAATTATTAAGAAATTTATGTGAAGGATCTATTGCACATTTCTTTTTGAGGTGAGCAAAAGCAAGTCTGCTATTGCTGATATCACCTGAAAACTTATTGAGGGAAATGGTGTAAATATTTTATTTCTTGTATTAGAAAACCGTTTAAATGTTGGGGTTAAAAAAACCTACTCAATATTTTTTTAACTGCTCTAGCTTTAATTCATAATTACAAGCTTATTCCAATTTCTGCATAATGAAACCACATTTTAGACCAACAGCTGTTATCTACTTTTTCTGGTAGCCTTGGGGTATGAATATTTTAATATTCATTTTCTATGGGCAGATAAACTAAATACTTCCTACTGGAAGTTATCGAATTAATCACAGAAATCTTAGTTGCTGTTCTTTCTTCCATATACCTCATTTTTAAAAACTGCTCACTTTATGTCTCATTTTTCATAAACCTGGAAGTGGTTTTTATAAAATGTACAAAGGAGAATATGGAACAATCTAAGAATATAAAGGATCACGGAAAAGATTAGAGCCATAGTGTTTTAGTGACTACCTTTCATTCTCTTCTATTTGGGCAAAGTCAGTTTAAGCCTCAATATTTTGCTTGTGGCAATGTTTTAATAACTGGTTTTGTGTTGGAAGGTTGTGATTCTCACTTACTGAAATGGCACTAGGTCCTCATATGCAAATGATATGGACTAAAGGTAGATTGCCCCCACCCCCTCAATCATTCAGAATCCTCTCACAAACATCATCGTGTTGCAGCATAAACCATGTGGCAGCTTTTGTTTTTGGATGGCAGTGAATAAATACAAAAATAAAAGTTCTATAGCCCAGTAAAATCTAAAAGTGAAGCAGTAGATGAAAGGATGGTGGATGACCTCTCAAATGAAATAAAAATAGATGTAGCTAAGATTGTAGCTAAGATTGTTGGATGTCAATATTGCAGATGGTCAAGATGTATTTTTCATATTTTTATGAATTCTGTAGGAATATATGTTCCTCTATTCTACATTTCAACAGAATAATACTACTTCATAATACAATAAACTATTTTTGAGTGACAAACATAATCTATACCACTAACAGGTCAAGGTCAAATACCTCATTAATGTTAAACCATGAACTTAAACATATTTGAGATTCAAGTACGGTGATAGAAAAATGATTGAAACAGAAAGCCACATAAAATGCTCTGTGTATTGATTTTCTAGTTATAAGGACAAACTTCTGTGAAAACTTATTTGACCTTTGTGAGCACATATGTGATGATGTCCTTTGTAATCTTTCATTCTGACTTTATGTTCTTAGCTCTTGGGATAACAGACTACGAACACTCAGGCCCCGGGTTTTTGAGAAACAGATGCTTCTCCACTATTCTGGCCCCTTTCTTTATAAAGTGGGTGAGCAAAAGCAAGTCTGCTATTGCTGATATCACCTGAAAACTTATTGAGGGAAATGGTGTAAATATTTTATTTCTTATATTAGAAAACCGTTTAAATGTTGGGGTTAAAAAACCTACTCGATATTTTTTTAACTGCTCTAGCTTTAATTCATAATTACAAGCTTATTCCAATTTCTGCATAATGAAACCACATTTTAGACCAACAGCTGTTATCTACTTTTTCTGGTAGCCTTGGGGTATGAATATTTTAATATTCATTTTCTATGGGCAGATAAACTAAATACTTCCTACTGGAAGTTATCGAATTAATCACAGAAATCTTAGTTGCTGTTCTTTCTTCCATATACCTCATTTTTAAAAACTGCTCACTTTATGTCTCATTTTTCATAAACCTGGAAGTGGTTTTTATAAAATGTACAAAGGAGAATATGGAACAATCTAAGAATATAAAGGATCACGGAAAAGATTAGAGCCATAGTGTTTTAGTGACTACCTTTCATTCTCTTCTATTTGGGCAAAGTCAGTTTAAGCCTCAATATTTTGCTTGTGGCAATGTTTTAATAACTGGTTTTGTGTTGGAAGGTTGTGATTCTCACTTACTGAAATGGCACTAGGTCCTCATATGCAAATGATATGGACTAAAGGTAGATTGCCCCCACCCCCTCAATCATTCAGAATCCTCTCACAAACATCATCGTGTTGCAGCATAAACCATGTGGCAGCTTTTGTTTTTGGATGGCAGTGAATAAATACAAAAATAAAAGTTCTATAGCCCAGTAAAATCTAAAAGTGAAGCAGTAGATGAAAGGATGGTGGATGACCTCTCAAATGAAATAAAAATAGATGTAGCTAAGATTGTAGCTAAGATTGTTGGATGTCAATATTGCAGATGGTCAAGATGTATTTTTCATATTTTTATGAATTCTGTAGGAATATATGTTCCTCTATTCTACATTTCAACAGAATAATACTACTTCATAATACAATAAACTATTTTTGAGTGACAAACATAATCTATACCACTAACAGGTCAAGGTCAAATACCTCATTAATGTTAAACCATGAACTTAAACATATTTGAGATTCAAGTACGGTGATAGAAAAATGATTGAAACAGAAAGCCACATAAAATGCTCTGTGTATTGATTTTCTAGTTATAAGGACAAACTTCTGTGAAAACTTATTTGACCTTTGTGAGCACATATGTGATGATGTCCTTTGTAATCTTTCATTCTGACTTTATGTTCTTAGCTCTTGGGATAACAGACTACGAACACTCAGGCCCCGGGTTTTTGAGAAACAGATGCTTCTCCACTATTCTGGCCCCTTTCTTTATAAAGTGGAGACATTTGAGAGGACTTGATGGTGAGAAGAGATTGAAACTCTTAATCCATCCCAGTGCCTGTGTCAGCAAAAATTTTTATGCTCATCTTTTCTTTGGGCATCCCTCATTTGCCTGTACTCTTCTCTCTTTTCTCCTACTCTTTTTGTTTATGATTTGAGAAGTCCTTGATTGATAGTAAGAAAATTTTGCTTATCTTAAGGCTATTTCTCATTTTCTTTTTTTACCTTTACCTTCATGTCTTAACTGACACTTGCCTTTTCCTCAATGGAGTTCCAGCTTTTCCAAAGATCTTTCCACAATACTGCCTGTTTACCCCCAGTCCTCATCTTTCAAAGTCCCTCAAGTGTCTCTTTACTGACTTTCCAAATCATCACCGCTGCCCTGTAGGGCTCCCTACATTTGTCTTGTGTATTCCCAAGGACATTCCTAGTATTTACTGAGCAATTGCTCTGTGGGTACTATACTAAGCACTTTACATGCTTTGCTTCATTTATTTGTCACAATACTTTAAAAGATGTCTATTATTTCCATGCAATAGTGGAGAATGAAGATTTCAGGGACTGAATAATTTGTCAAAAGGCAAATATCTGTTAGGTGCTATAGCTGGGAGTCAATCTTGATTCTAGTTCAGAACTCCTGCTTTTAGTCACTATTACCATATTTGATTCATATTCTCCTTCCTTACTCACCCTCATTCTTGGTGACATTGACATTCCTCTGTCAGTCCATCGATTAAGTGTTACAGACTCATAGTTTCAACATTTTCAGCATTCCACTTTCACTGTACAGATGCCATAATCTAGAATTACACATAATATGCCAATTTTCCACCTCTGAAATTTTAGTTAGTGGGCTCTTCACAAGCACAACAGCTTTGCCTGCTATTCTCCTTCTTCACCTCCATTAAACCTACTTCTCAGTGCTGTCACTCTCCTGACTCACAGCCCCTTCCATATTGCTCAATCTTTTCACTTCCTCAGCTATATCACCTTCTCTCACCTGAACACTCTGGTTACCTCTAGCTTTAATGGTTCTTATCTATGGGTCTAGATTCCTAAAGGCTTGATTTTAAACAAACCTTTAGTATCAACCTCCAATCTAAAATAATTCCTGAAATTACTTTATCTATATCTCTCTTTAGATTACCGGGCGCGGGCGGGGGGGGGGGGGTGGGGGGAGTGGGGGGTGGGTGGGGTGGAGAGTGGGGGCGGGGAAGATTACCAGGATATCTTCTAGCTTTAAATCCTGTTTTTAAGAAGACTCAAGACTTGACTGTCAGATATTGCTTCTAGCAACACTTTGGCACTTTCTACTTCTTGGAAGTTCCATGGAACCTCTCTGATTCCTTAATGCTTTCACCTGAGGTCTTGCCTCCAAACCTCCTTTTACTTCCTCCTTTCTCACAAGCCAACCCTGATCTTGGCAGAGAGGTCCACTCTAACCTCTTCCTCCCAATCATCTCTAAGCTCTTGAGTGCTAAGATCTCTTGCCGAGTCTTGTTCACCATGACAATCATTCCCCACACATATCTAGGTTTTGTCCAGTTTTTATTTTGAGACATCCCACTCTGAAGCTTATTTTTTTTTTCTTTATCATGATTTAAGTCATTCTTGTTACAGTGATTTCTTCCTCCTTACCCTCAAACACACTTGGGCTTTCCTTTCTTAAAAAATTTGCTTGACAGTCTGCCTCTTCTACCCATCATTTTATTTCATTCTGGTTTCACTGCCTTTTGCCTTATAGTCTTAAATGAATGTTCTTAACCCATTGTATTTATCCTTTAACAATCTTTCCTTCTTTAATTCCTGGAAATTTGACTTATGCACCCAGCATTTGCTGAAATTATAGTCATCAATAAAGTTTTTCTTGCTAGATCTTTTTTTTTTTGTCCTCATAGTTATTGATGTCTCTGTCGAATTTGGTACAAGAAAGCTGCAACTCTTTACTAAAACACATTTTTTTCTTGACTTTCATAACAACATTATTAAAGTTTGCTTCTCCCGACTTTGGCCATTCTTTTTTGTTTGTCCTTTAATATTCCTTAAAGGTTAATCCTAGGAGTTCTAATTTTCTGTTTCTATAATAGCTACCTCATAGTTCAGCTATAAACTCTATGATATTCACTTTGAAATCATGATTTCCTTCCCCAGTCACATGTGGCGCATTTCAACTTGGCTTTCAAACAACCATTTCTTTACGGTCTAGAACTAAAATCATTCATAAATCATATTTTATTTAGTTATATCTTTCCAGTATATAGCAACTGCCTGTTTACTTGATAGGCACTATTATATTTGGTACAATAGTATTAGAAATAGACTTTATTGAATAGCTAATACAGTGTCCTATGGACAATGGGACAGACACTTTAGAGATTTTATTTAATATTCTCAAAGATCCTTTGAGAAAGGCTCTGGGTAAACATTGATGATTGCTCAATCCAACCTCGATCCACAGTTTCTTTCTCTCTCGTTGCATTCCAGCCAGGAGTGGCACAGCGATGCAATTCTAGATAATAAAATGTGAGTGAAAGTTTAAAGGATGAGTCTTCCAGGAAAGCTTTGGTTTTCCCTAAAAAAAGAAACATGCTTAGCTCACGTGCCTCTTTACCCTCTGTCTTTCCCCTTGCTGCCTGCCAAGAACATGGATGTAATCACTAGAGATGCTGCAGCCATCTGGTGCCTATGAAGTAATAAGCATGAGAACAAAAGCAACAGCTGAAGAGCATGAAGGACAAAGACAGAAAAATCTGTGTCTCTAACAGCATCTAGTTGCTCTTCTCTCAGATATTACTTTTTTAGTAAGTAGTACCATTCTTCGGACAGCTATGCTCGGTTCTTTTACTTTTTGTCTATCACAGCATCTCACATTTGGGTTTCTGTTTTTATTTCTTGACTAATCTGACTTCAGTCTCTCCCCATACAAATGCATTCTTGTTACTACTGCCAGGCTAAGCTTACTTAAAGAGCTCCACAGTGATGGTAAGGATACAGACGAAGGTGTTAGTTAATGCTAAGTTGATAACACTAAGTTGATAATAAAATACGTAAATGTATCAAATCAACACACTGTTTTCCTTAAACTTAATAACATTGTATGGCAATTATATCTCAGTAAAAAATAATAAAATGTTATGTAAAGGCCACTAGCAAAAAAAGACTGCTTTAAACTTATATAAAGCTTCTATATCAATGTACATAGAACTTGTATAGTGTTTATTCTTTTTTATTTATGCAATTTAATCTTTATAAAACTGTGCAAAGTTTATTGTATTATCATTATTACTGGGAAACTGGGACTTACAAATGGTCAAGCCTATAGCCACTACCAGTAAGGCTGAATTAGAAATAGAATCCAGGTCCCGTGACCCAGAATTTGGTGCTTTTAAAACCTTATTACTCTTCTTACGCTGTTTTGTAATTTATTTTTTGCTCAGTAGCCTGTGGAGTTACTAACATTATGAAATATCGAGTGCATTTTAAATACATTTTCCACAATCTTTCATCTTCCACTTGTATCCTTTTTTCTTAACTCCCCAATGAAACTCCCCCACTTTAGTCAGACCAGTCTAGGTATAGTTTCTCAAGCCTATCTATGCTGTTTTTCAGCTTGATATTAACTTTTTTTAAGCCTGGCCTAAATTCCACCTCATCCAAATAGATTTTTTTTTTTTTAATAAAAAACTTACCTAGCTAATTTGGGCCACTCTATTTTTATATTTATGTAAAATTTCTTAACAATTGACCTTATACTCTCTTGTATTACTGTTTAATAATCTCTTTAGATCATATACTTGAGGACAGGGACTATAAGCACTTCACTATACTCTACATAATTCTAAACCCAGTGTGCAGTACACAGGAACTTATGAGATTCATCAAACATGTAATTTATTTTATTTTAAACAAAAAATTTTTTTTAAGTTTCGAGTATACAATTTTACAATACATCATCTATATATTACATCATGTGCTCACCACTCAAAGTCTGGTCTCCTGTCAGCACATATTTGACCACCTTTACCCTCTTCAGCCTCCCTCAACCTCTTCCCCTCTGATAACTACCATGTTCTTGTCTGCAAACACAGTATTTCTTGATTTTTCCTCTCGCCTCTTCCTTTCTCTCTCCTTTCTTTTTGCTGCCCACCCTCCCTCCTTCTTTTCTTTTCTTCTTTCTTTTTCTTTCTTTCTTCCTTTCTTCACATGTTCCTGAACTTTACAGCATTGGCATATAAAAGTAATATGATGTATGGAAAAGTGGAATGGTCTAAGACAAGTGTATTTTGAGTTCTAGCTCTCTCTCTGGTGGCTTATATGACTTGGGATGACTATCTTTTATTTTTATTTTTTAAACTAGATTTAACAAACATTTACAGAGCATTAACTAAGTGTAAGGTGATGTATAAGATGAGGTGGAACAAGGTGAGAAGGCATAAGCAAAAAAATTCTTTAAAGGCAGACAGTAAAAGTGCTCTAAAAGAGATTTTATGCAGGCAATAATCATCCTAAGACTGAGAGACAAAAGTTAATATCACACGATGGACCGATTTAAGTACTTGCTAATTTGACTAACCATGGCCAGACTCCATGTTGGAAGCAATATAGTTCTCTTCAATGCTGGCAGCTTTATTGTCCCATGAAGCCTAGTTCTTGCCTATATCTATATCTATATCATCATGATGGTTCTCATTTTCTTCTTTTTTCACTGAAAAAAAAAATGTTTATTCACCTCATGTCTTCAGTTAAGTAGTTTTGCTAAGTAAAGCTTCGTATTCTCCAAGTGCAGAGACAATCAACTTTGTTTTCTATCTTTACCTGTTTGATGCACATACTAATTAAACTCACTAACCCTTTGCTTGAAATCTAGAACTTCAGGAGTTTCATAAAACCCTTGAAATTATGTGAGAAATTCTCGAACCAATGTTTATGTATATTATTCTAGAAATAGAATCCAGTATTCTTCATCCTTTTCTCCAAAAGACTTGTGTTTCTATAAACATTTTAAGAATTACTACTTCTAGTGGCAATTTTCCATGTTTTTTTTTTTTCCCCAGCAGCAGCTAGTATATTTCTCAGTTTTACTAGATATTAGCCATTGCTTCAGCATTCATAATAACATATAGTCACATATAGGCATACTTATGGGAGTTCATTGCCTCAGTGTTTATTTCGACTGTGCTCTCTCATATTTTATCACTTGAATTGTTCATATCTTTGGCGGGTATGTGGGTATGATCAACATACTTGTCTTTCAGATTACATGAGAAGGAGATGTGGGAATGTCTCCTTTGTTCACAAACCTAGGGCAGTGTGAACTTCAGTCTGTCTTTCACGTGTAGCTGGAGTGTGAATGTATGGAGGCAATCACAGTAATAACTTTACTAGCGAGTAGTCTTGACACCTAGAAGCAAATTGGAGAGTACAGTTTCCAAACTGGTTTGGCCTAGAGGCCTTTGATTGAGGATGAGGAACCTATTTATCCACACCTAATGAGACATTGTTTTTTGGACTCTGACCTCAGGAGAAGGAGTCACCACTGCATTGCTTCTGGAAATATTGATTTTAAGATTTAGATTAAGCATTCAGTGAAGATTTTAATTAGGCAGCTGAAAATATGAGATTATCACATAAGAAGAGGTCTGAACTAGTCTAAAGTTCAGAGTCTTTATCATATATAACCATTGGACTAAGTGAAATCAACTAAATACTCAACATTAATAAATAGGAGAAGTCTGAAGACTTCTTTTGAGGGACTTTGGGGACTTTCTGAAATATTGTGTCTAAAGAACTCTGTAGATATACTCAACATCCAGAGGTAAGGAGATGATGAAAGAACAGCAAACGAGCCTAAGCAGGAGCCCCCAGAGAGCTTGTTTTCTCCCTCTCCCCTTCTCTCTCGCCATCTCTTGCAGAATGCAGCCCTGAACCTGATTTGCAATGAAGTCTAAAATGTTTCAGTGTATCTCTATGGCCTTGATCCTCTCTACTAATGTCCTCTTCTGTGGGATGGCCAAAGACAGAATTATCTCCTTGACCTACATACACATCCTGGGAATCCTTCACTCTATCAGTGCTCTTTCTGGGAGAGTGGTGTAATGTGCCACAGAATAGAGGCCTTGGGGCTTTGAGTCCATAACCAATTTCAACTGCTGAACCTCACAGGGACATTAAATCTGGCATTTGCTTACTTCTAAATCTCTCTATCCTTAGGATATTTCGGAGGCATACTCTAAGTCAAAGATCAATATATTTTCCATTCATCTCTGGAATAACCTTATCTAGCCTCTACAAAAACTTTTAAAATCATAGCAGCAGCAAAATCTCCAGTGAATTTAGTGTTTTCTGGTAGAACAGTACATAGACCTTCAATTAGATCAAGCTTCTCTTCCCCTCCAGAAAGAATTCTAATTTCTCAAGACATTTGATTTCTATAAGGTGTAGGTTAAAACTGATTTCTAGTTTATAGCGTTTCAAGGGAGTTTGTTAAACTTTTTCAATTTAGTGAACTCACATTGCTCTGTGGATGTTTGACTCTCACCTGATTTGTCCAGCACTGCAAGGCAGTGTCCCCAATTTTCCTCTACTTTTCCCCAAATTATCATAGCCCTCAATGAGTTGATTCACTTTCTTATGTAATACAAATGTAATAGACAGGTGGTCATAGAATCTCAGATATTAATAATTTTAGATCTAAAATATAACCCATGCAAAGCTGAGCAGCTTCTATAATCACCTGAACATTGTCACATTCAAAAGAAACACCAGTCTGGCATCCAAAAAGGAATGGAGAAAGCAATTTATATCTATATCAGAGAACATGTATTAGGATTATATTTCATAAACCAAAGTGGAACATCTTAATAATTCTGCACTCACTCTTTCCAAAGTTTGCAAGTCAAGTATTTTCTTGATATTGTACAACAGGAAAGATAACTAAGCTTCCCCCCGCCCCCCCCCCAAAAAAGAAAAAGTGAAACAAAGATATGAAAACAGAAAAACATAAAAAGCAATAAAATATCATAGATATGATTAATGTAGCTGCTCTAGTCATTCACAGCTTCTCATTAAAATTTTTGGTTATAAAAATGTAGTCTCATTGTTCTCATTGATTAGTGGTATAGCAAGCAACTGTTATACATTTCCATTTAAGAAAATACATATTAAGTTTTATTAAATACTTTTTATCACTCTCCACTGGGTGAAAATTCCATTTAAAAAGTGTTTGAAAATCACATTTTTAGACTTTTTGTTTCCATTTCTTAAGGCATTAAGAAACTGGCAGCGTCTACTTCCGGTCTCTTGGGACCTCTACTTAAAATCCAGCAACCATGTTGGGAGGAAGCCTAACAAGCCCACGGAGAGGCCAAATGTAGGTCAGCAGCTCCAGCTGAGGTTCCAGTTGACAGCCAGCGTCCACCACCAGACACATGTGTTCTTGAGCATCCACATGACTCTAGTGTCCATATGGTCATTTACCTGCAACCTTGAGTCTCCCCAGCTGAGTGGCCCAATATCATGGAGCAGAGGCAAGCTTCCCCACTGTGCCCTTTCCAAAATTCTGATTCACAGAATTCTAAAATATAATAAATGGTTGTTTTATACCTCTAAATGTAGACTGCTTTTTCTTTTCATTTTTTGTATTATTATTTTTTTTCAGTTGACATTCAATATTATTTTATATTAGTTTTAAGTATACAGAATACTGGTTTTTTTCTTCATGTGGAAACAGTAACTGTAACAACTATTATCACTGCAAATATACCACTATTGGTCAAAACCTATATTCTCTTAATGGATACAAATAACATGAGTGAAATAGGGAAAAGGCATGAGAATTAAATATTAAATTAAATTGTATTCAGAGCCTGCTATGCAGAGCCTGACATGGGAAAGCGGTTGATCGGCATATGGCCAGACAATGGGGAACCTGAAGTAAGATTCCTGCTGAGATTACCAACAACCGCTTCTCCATACAACACTGTCTACGGAGCGTTATTCCTTCTCTAATAAACTCTCCTTTTGCCTCTGACTCTGGCACGCACTTAGATTCTTTCCGATGCACAGTAAGAGCCTCACAGACACTCTCTCTCTCAGTGCAGTACTTGAATTTCCACTCGAGGGGATTTGCCCTCTTCTGCAGCATGAGAATCCTACAACTGGACATCAAAAATGAATAATTTGAACTCCCAATGTAGTAACATACATTTTTGGCTCTGAACAGATGAAATTCCCCTTGAATTTAAAAAAAACAAAAACAAAAAAACTTTCCTAAAAATTATACAGTGTTTTCTTCCTTTCACGAAAAACCAGTCAATTTATAGATTGTCAAGCATGAGGTTATTTCTCTGATAGTGACTTTGTCACTTCCCTTGTTTGTACCATGTGCTTCACTCTTACAAACATTTTTGATAAGGAGAACTTTTAAAATCGCTAAATTGCAGCTTGTGGCTGAGGTATCTAGATAGTTTAGGTGGCAGCTTTGAACCCCCTTATTATTGCAAAGTAGAAAGAAACGGCTTTACTTCTACCAATAGGGTGTTCTGCCAAATTTAACTTGTACATTTCTAAATCACTTACATATTTTAAAGGATTAAAATTAAACATGAGATTAAAAACTTTCCTCTTGGCTTCAAAGGGAGAACCAAAATCTCCACAGAGCTTAACTGACAACCTCCTTTGCTGCTTGGAAAGGGGGAGGGGAAAAAACCTTGCTTGAAGCATTTCTTTAGTTCTTAACCTCTTGTTTTCCAGCCAGTGTATTTCTGGAGTAATCAGAAAGTTGAGGTAAATTGTGATGTTTGCTTTGGCTTTACTCAAACCTAAGGTGACATTTAAGAAATTGATACTAAATATTTGTCCACTTCTGAACTTGGCTCTGACTCTAGACCTTAGGAGGGAGGTTAATTCGACATGTTGTGGCAGACTTAATTTTGTTGCCATAACAGTAACTTTCCCCTAATAAATTTCTTTCTGGAGGTTTTAACACTTCAAAAGATGATACAGCATACCTTTCGCAAAACAGAGGATGATAAGGTTTCTTGTAGGCAATGAAGCCAATGATTATTCTGAACCTCAACGTGTAATTATGAAGGCAAGACGAGGAAACTTTCAACATGCTTGCTAGTGGCAGAACTGAACATGGGCAGAGATGTCAATTTGGGGTTGAGGTTCAAAGTTAGGAGCTCGTTTCCAGCTCTGCAGCTGCTATAATTACACAATTTTGTACATGGGAACCATTTATCTTCTGCCAACTGTGGTAATTAATTTTGTCTTCAGTCAATAGAGGGGAGATTGATCTTCTCTTTATGAAAAATTTTCTCACGCAAATGTTTTCTAGTGTTGAAATGTCAAATGGTTTTTCTCCTGTTTTAAAGGTATTTACTGGAATCTGAGCTCACGATTCTCTGAACCCATGACTAATGCAAGTCAGAACCAAGTTTACTGATGATGTACATTTTCCTCTGTAGGGATTAAAAGTTTTCAAAGTGAACACTGATTAGAGCTCTTCAATGATCTCTAAGCCTATTTGCATGTAATGCAAGAATAGTTTAGTTACCTGTGCAGGTGAGTACCTGTTAGTTGCACAAACAAGAAATATAATCTTTTGTGGGCTTATATTTTCTTTTAAAAATGTTCTTATAAATTTATAGCCCATATGCTTAATAGTTCTTTAACTCAAATACAACCCAGTGGCTTTGTGAAGTTGTTAGTATAAAAAAAGCCTTGTCACTGGGCAGCCCTATGTCAATTTGTCAATTTCTAGAAAACTTGGATTATATCTTCAAACATTCTACCCCTTAAGTTTACTTACTTTGGTTTAGTATGAGTGGTTTCCTTCTGAAGTGTGGATACGTGTGTGTGTGTGTGTGTGTGTGTGTGTGTGTGTGTCAGAGAGAGAGAAAGAGAGAGACAGAGAGACAGAGAGAGAACAGTTTTAAAGGACATGAGGAATTGTCTATGAACTGCATTATAATCTTTGTTTTGTATCAGTATTTTGTTTTTTACTGAAAATCACTGTGAATTAAAGACAGTATATAATGTTCATTTAATTTATCTCTTGAATCTTCAAATTTTTGAACTGGTTAAGCAAAATTGAAACTCACGAGTGACTTGATCCTAAGAGATTAGATGAATCAAACAATATGGATAATAAGCAAAACCCGATTGGACTTGAGGGTAAGAGGAAAATTTGAGAGTGGCTGAGAATGAGGGGATAGTGTTGGGAGGGTAAAACTAAGAAAAAGTTTATATTTTTTTCTAAAAATTTCAGTTAATTTCCATATATCCTATCCAGTTGAGTACTGAAATTTTAGAACTGCAAGAAGCTTTAAAGATGACCATCCAGTGCTTGTACTTCTCTTAACTTTAATGTAAATATGAACCTCCTGGGGATCTTGTTAAAACGTAGATTCCGATTCAGGAGGTTTGGGTTGGGGCTTGAGAGTCTGCATTTCCGAAATCTTTCCTTGAACCAAACTTAGAGTACCAAGGATCCAGTTCACTCTCTGCTCTTTGTTTTTTTTTTTACAGAGCATAGTGATGGCTAGAGACACTGAGTTTCCCAAGGCCACACAGCTACTTAGTGACAATGATATGAGGAAGACCAGGTCTTCTGGTTCTCCAGTTGAGGATTTTCTACATGGAATCAGAGTTTTTCAGTCTTGTTCTGATGTCAAAATCCATGAACATCATGATGCTTTTTTGCAGAATATCCTTAAACACTCATAAACTCAATTAATATTATATGACTTTATGCTAAATCAGATAGCATCTTTTAAAAAATTCTAGCAATAGAGATCCATTATTGAATGTTGGTTAGCTCGAGCAGATCCAGATTTTGTGCATCTTTAAGGTTACATAATTTGAGGTTTCCTTTAAAAAAAGTTATTCAAAATTACAAGTACAAATTAATATGAAAGTTAATATTTATTTTGAATGGGAGGTGAAATCCCAATAAGTAACTGGAGCATTGGTGATTCATGCCCCTGTTTTCTGAAATCACTTCACACAATTTACCAGAAATATTTATGAAGAATGCTTTCTATTTGCAGCTTCGAACTCACTCCCAGTACTTATAAGAACCTGTGCCAGTGAGTGGTCCTGAAGCTTAATCTTCATTAACTTCTTTGAAAAGCTGCTTCTGATCTGGGACAAAGTTTGAGAACTAGTGTTGCCTCTATGATGTAGGCTTTCTTTATGCTATTGGTGTCCTGGACGCAGGGGATCTAACAGGTCCCCAAGATCCACTCCACACCCATATCATGGAGGGAATAATCAGTGTACTGGTTCTCCACCAGATTAGACTTTTTGAGGTTCTTATCTAGACACACTCTTCTTCTATTAGAATAAAGACTATTGTGCTAATGCTCACTCAGGTTCATTACTTACATGGAAGGCAGAAAGAGAAGCCAATAGAAAAACCAGAAAGGCAAGAGTCAACTGAGCAAATGTTCCGTCTTTAGAACTCTCTCTCATCTCAGCTCTACAATTTCCACTGTATTCTTTTATCATCACCTGGACCATTCCAATTATGACTTAGCTTTTCATCCTTTGATAATGTTCAACACTTTAGGTCAGTAGGATATTTATAAAAGTCACAGGAATGGTAGAGTTGAATCATAAAACATATAACCAAAATGTAGCTAAAAACAATATACACGTGTTGTAATGATTTTGAGTGGTCTTAAAATTTCATTTAAAACAATTTTAAGCTTATTTTTTTAATGCGCCAAACTGCGTTTCAGAAGACATTTGCTATATTTTATTTCATATGCTAGATAATCCCTGTTGAACTTCAGTTTAGCGTAGTTTCGGCACAACTCTTGATTAAGCTAAAATTAGCAGAGAGCATAATGATGTTAAAAACCTCTGAGAGACAAAGTTAAGAACATTGCATATTTCTTTGTATTGATGTTATATGATGAATCATAATAACACATTTCAAGCTGTTAATCCTGTCCGCTTGTATTTATTTAACTGGGATATGTAGTTTTGTTATATTCAGTATTTATGCCAGTTATGGTGGGTGCTATTTCACATATATCTAAAATTGGTTTATAGATCAGGACGGTTTATTTAAAATAGACAAACATCGACATTAATTTATACTCTGGAAATCGGCTTTGACTTCCTTTTTGTAGCCAACTTAGAAAAAAACCTGGTGAATCATTCAGTCTCAGAGTTCGCTTTATGAGCGATTTTCTCTGGGAAAAGAAGGGGGGACCTTCTGCTAAACTGGGGATCTGGGTAACCAAGCATCTCTAGAAGGAACAAAGGAAAAGAACAGAGGGGCTAATTGTTTAATTAGTAAATGTCTGCTTGGTTAATGACATATTAATGAGTTTTTAAGACCGTCATATCATTTACCATAAAAGACCCATGTGCCTATCCCTGGATGTACTGTATAATTAAGTAATGTGGCCCAGAGGAGTTAATCATTTAAAACCCTGTCATCTTTCTCAAGTTTGCAGATAGAAAAGCTAGCACAGAAGGCACCTGCCAGGTAGAGTTAGGGTGGCACATAATTCTGAACTCAATTGTCTTTCTGCAATGGTTACAGTCAGATGTCTGCCCAGAAGCAGAATTTTTTTCTTTTGACAACTGAGAGAGCTGCTAAGATACTGCCATTTGCTTTTCGGTCTTCAGTTATTGGCAGTGACAGTGTGAGTTTACAGAATGGGGGCCATTGAGCTGCTTTCGAGTACTTAAAAGAGTATAGAGGCTCAGAAGGCCCCATAATTCTAGAATTAAGCTATCCAATATGGTAGACACTTGCCACGTGTAGCTATTTAACTTTAAGTTAATTAAAATTAAATAAAATCAGAAATTCACTTCCTAAATCACATTAACTATGTATCAAGTGCTCAACAGCCACATGTGGCTAGTGGCTACTTCACTGTCCACACGGACATAGGACATTTCTATCATCACGGAGAGCTCTCATGGACTGCACTGTGTTAAATGCAAATGGCAGGATGTCAGGATGGTAGTAAACAGCATTCACCCTATTTACTCCACTTCCACCTCTGAAGAGATAAAGAGAGAACGCATTCATTCTCAAACTCTGGAAGGTGAGCCCAGTCTTACACAACTAGTTCACACCCTTTTTTTCATAGTGCACGCTCGCCACCAGAACACTTGGCAGCCATTTGTTTAGACTAGGAAGTGAAAATTTACCTTACCACAGACTACACAGTTTAGGTGTTATAAATTATCCCGTTATCGGTACATAATAGAACTTAGTACCCCAATTTGCACTATGGAATGTTCAGCCCAGTTCCTTGTTCTCACCTACTTCACCCAGATCTTCTAGATCTGTTCATTGCAGACCCTCAGAGCTAAATTTAAGTTAGAAGCTGCAGTTCCACCGCTCCTGCATATGTCAGTGTGGTTTTCCCTTGAGTTAAATTCTGTACCCAGAAATGTTTGAATGTCTCAATTTTCTTGGACGTTCTACATTTAGCTGTCAAGATGGGTTATTTTAAGCAGTTTGCGTATCATGCCCTTTTCCTAAAACTGCCCTAGAGTCTGATTTTCATTGATATTTCCTTGTATCACCTCTCATTCTTTCTCCTTGGTCCTTATTATTCTAAATATATTGGTCATCTTACGGTCATTATAAATGTAATATTCTGCAAACTGTAATTGTATATATATGCAGGTGTCATTTATACAATTGGGGATATACTCCAGGGCATCCTTAGTGTGGAAATGCTTGAGAACCTCTCCCTGATCTGCTCTTAAAAGCAAGAAGAATCTACTCCCTTTCAAGATTTCTATAATGGCCAATGCCCCTCTCATTAAGTGTCTTTTGCTAGAGCTATGTAACATTGGTGCTATTGCCAATGACTGCCACATCACACTTGACGTTTATGTTTCAAAAAATTTAGGCTTGGAGTGCCACACAGCCCCCAGCCTCCCCTCCCCTACTTCTGAAAAATCACGGAGGTTTCCTAACTTCTGTTTGTCCAACACTTCCTTTGTGTCATTGGCAATTGGAGGACATCAGTCAATTCATTGTCAAAATATAGTTCTGGAATTTAAAGTGCACAGCTTGAACATAGTTCTATGGCTAAGCACACATCCATATTTCTGGCCTGGAGAAGTCCTTTAGGAAGTGTTGATTGAGCACCAAAAAAGTTAGCATAAAATTTATGTTCTATATCCTCTTCTTTTTATATCAAGTGGAGTAGTTAATATAATTGTTCACAAATGTTTATTCTCCCCACTTCATCCATGAGAGGACTAAAATTCTTTCCCTTTGGCCCTGTGACTTGTTTTATCTCATTGTGAAGGGTGTGTTTTCCCACCCTTGCTTTGGGGCTTGCCCATGTTATTTTACTTTGGTCAAAGAGATGTTATCAGATATTATTTGAGCAGAGACATGAACCGTATTTGCCAAATTGCTTTCAGTAGCTGTTTTGAGAGGATGAGCAACACATGGAATAAGTTGGACCTCGCCTGAAGCCGGCCTACATCAGCTAAACAGCTGGCATGCAGGTGTGAGAGGGAGGAATATGCTTATTTTTGTCTGCCACTGAGATTTGGGATCTGTCAACAGCTGAGACATCAGCCAGACCCCTCCTTTTAATTATCAGTAGGACAATATCGATTCCATGTGAAACAGTCAGATGGCAACTAGGGTTCTGCTGGCACAATTATCTGGTCTTTCTAGCTTTACATTTCAATGATTATGAGGCACTTGGAACCAGAGCAGGGGAAGTATTTGCCTACTCAGTCCCATCTTTGTGTACTGACTGATAGAGAAATAAAAGAAGATAGTTTTTTTTTTAATTTTTAAAAATTTTTATTAAAGTACAGTTGGCATACAATATTACATTAGTTTCAAGTGTACAACATAGTGATTCAACATGTATATATCTTACGATGTGACCACCATACTTAGTAACCATCGGTCACCATGCAAACTTATCATGTTATTATTGACTTTTTTTCCCCTTTTACCTTCCTCTCTTTCCTCTGGCAAACTTCAGTTTGTTTTCTGTTTCTATGAGTCTGTTTTTGTTTTGTTTCATTTGTTCATTTGTTTGTGTGTGTGTGTTTCTTTTTTAGATTCCACATATAATTAAAGTGATACAGTATTTGTCTTTCTTTCTTTGACTTATTTCACTAACACCCTAAGATAATTTTTAAATTCAATCCCCTCACCCAAAAAACAAACAAATAAAAACATGACCTGGTTATCTAATTATTTCTTACTTCTTCATTTCATTTGTAAGAACTAAGTTTATTGTAATAGAATAAATAAAATATTATATTCTAATTATTTTATTATTTTTCTTTCTCTCCCAATAAAAATGTGATATTTTTGAGAATGAGAATTGTGTCATTATTTATGTATTTATGTATTTATTTATTTATTTATATTTATTTTTATTATAGTGACATTTGTTAATGAAATTCAGTAAGTTTCAGCTGAGCAATTCAACAGTAAGATATATATATATATTGCATTATGTATTCACTGCCTGTAGTTAGATTTCTTTCTGTCAGCACATATTTGGTGAATCATGTCAGAAATCCAGAAGTAGGTGAAGATTTTAGTTCTTGCAGTGTTCATAGGTGCTAAGACGGTTGTGGTAGTCATTGGGACAATTTATAAGTATCCCATTTTTCTTTTTTTCAGGATCATGGTGCATTTGAAAGTTTCTACTCTTCTTGAAGTTATCCTTGACCAATTACTTGGCTTGCACAGTAAGTTGTGAACAGATGTAACGTGTATTATATGTCACTTCTGGGTAGAAGCTTTAAATATTACCTCCATATTCCCCTTCTTATTATAACTGACCACTTTACACATAGTAGAAGATGATGCTGTGGAAGCCTAGTTCAGGGCTGATAGATATGTATCATGAAATAGAAATACACATTTGCAGTTGTAACACAGTTTTTTTTTTTTGTAATTGCACCATAACTACCCTATCTTGACTCTTACAATTCCTTATATTCAAGATGATTGAAATCTAGTGAAAAAGATTAGACAGTTAACTATCCAAAGCAATATGAGAACAGCACCATATATATGGTTCAAAATAAATTTTATCTGAATGCTGAAAAAGAGGGAAATTGTTTATGACCAAGGTGATCAGAAAAGACATGATCAAAAATGAATAACTTGAGCAGTCATTTGAATATGATAAGATCTGGAGAGACAAATGGTGGTGGGAGGCATTCAAGGGAGATGACATGGGAATGGAGTTTGAGAGCCCAAAGGATCTTTCAAAAATGAAGAGCAGACAGATAGGCGAGCATTCAGCCCTTTTTAAGCAGGGTCAATGCACATAGGCGAGCAGGCTTTCAGTATAGAATCTTATGCAGTGGCCTTGGGTATAAGGGACAACTGATACGAAAGTCCAGGTAAGTAGGCCAAGGTATAGTGTGAGAGCCTTGAATGTCAGAAAAAGAAATTTAACTATGTTCTGTGGGCAACGAGTCATCAATTTTAATTATTTATTTATTTGTATAAGGTGTCCAAAACAATATTTAGGATTGTTTGAGCATGTCATACATGATAAACAAAGGGGCAGAGGGATTTCTAGCGCTTTCTCTACACTTTTTTTGGCGAGGAGGTTCACTGTACCAATTAGAGAGTGAAATGGTGAGGGTCTGAAATCAGATTCAGAAGGTGGAGATACAAACATGAACAGGCACTTCTAGAGGGAATCGAGTATCACGTGCTTGTTAGTGTACAGGCTCTCGCCACTTGCCGGTTGTAGGTCTTTAGTCAAATTACTACTTAACCAGTCTGAGCCTCAGAGTCCCTATGTACAAAATGGTAATAATACCAACACACATTTTACAGACTTCTTGAGAGGTGTAAATGAGAAAATTTATTTATTCCAGGAACCATTTAGCCCATATAGTAAGTATCCAGTAAGCGGAAGTTACTATTATTTAAAATAATGGTCATTTTGGTTTCTTACAACAAGTATTATGGTATTTTCTTATTAAGCATTCAATTTGCTGTTTCTATGTGATACTTCTTTAGAAAAGGAAGACAAACTTCCTCAAAATGTTAAGCTATCAAAATAAAAATGAAAAAAGAAAACACTTTTCTGTTATTTCAGTATTACTCTTCCATTAGACCAGAAACACCAAGTTAGCATGACCATCAAGGCAGTTCTTTGTGCAGTTGGTAATTCCTTTTAAGGCCCTGAGGGAGTTCAGTAAGGAAGAATACTGAATAGGAAAGCAAACAAGATTAGGTCAGCACCCAATCTCCCTTTGGGGGGATTCGCAAAACTGTTTTTGTTTAAATAAGCAAAGCTTTTGCGAAAGTTTGGTTTGCTTCTCTCTGAATTCAAAGCTGTTTCTTTATCCTTTGGCTAATATTTTAAAAGGTAAAGCAAATATTCAAAAAGGTGAAGTGGCTGTTTAAATAAAAAGTGGAAAAAATTGTTTTCGAAAGTTAAAGTCAGCAAAATATTAAAGCCCTTTTTAGCCATATAAACTGAAAATCAGAGAGTTAGAACAATTTCATGTGCCTCTACTCTGTCAGGATCTATTATGGGCACATATATTCATTTCATCAAAATTAGTAAGGGTGTTCTTATTCAACTTTACAAATGAGGAAAGAACTGCAAATTTAAAAGGCTGAAATAAAGATATAATTTTATTCATTTATTAGATACAGATTTATAAGTGCTTACTTTATGGCAGACACTATTCAAAATACTAGGGTATAACCTTGACAAAAGACGCAGATTCTAATTTCCAGCAGCTCAAAGTATAGTGGGGGTAAAACAAGTAAAAAGAGAAATAGTTCAATGAGGGCTTTGAGAGCCAGACTCCCAAGGAAGTCACCTTGGGTGAGGTGGCCTTACGGTTTTGTCTTGCTGAGGACTAAGGGTTAGCTTCCGCTAGGGTGAGAAGGCAGGACACCAGGGGAAAGGTCTGTAGATAAAGGTTGCTGGAGCAGAGCATGAATGTTGAGGAGTCATCAAACCGCGGCCAGGCAGCATGTAGTTCCTTGCCACATTGTGGTGTCTGCACTTTTATTTGTTAGCTTTTTTAGAATCTGATAAATTCTTACCCCTCCTACCACTACCATCTTGATCCAAGGCAATGTTATTTCCTTACTGAGATTATTGTCATGATCTCTTGCTTGGTGTCTCTGTTTCTGCCCATGTATCCTGAGTGTAGTCTAACACTATCAGAGTGATTCTGTTAAATTTAAGTCAGATCATGTCACTCTGTTTACAGGTCCCAGTGTTTTCCACTCATTTACAGAAATAAAATGCCCAATTCATTTATTCTGTATAGCTTTACTGAATCTGCTACCTTCTTCTACCATGTACTTCTCGGTTAAATCTCTGATCTCACCTACCATTGTTATTCGCTCTCCTCTCTCTGCTAAACAGGCTTCCTTGCTGTTCTAGAACACACACATATTCCTAAAGCATGCTCTCTCATTCCAGGACCTTTATGCTTGCTATTTTTTCTGCTTACAATGCTTATCTCTCTGATCTCCCTAAGATCTTTACTTAAATGTCACCTTCTTGGTGAGGCTTCCCAGTCCCTTCTACGTAAAGTTGTAACCCATCTTTCTACCCATCTCACTAATTTCTGTCATCTAATTCACCATTTAACACACTTAGATTTTATTTATTCACCTTGTTTATTTTCTATCTCACTCCTCTTGCACGTAAGTTCCACAAGGGGAGACATGTTTGTCTGTTCATTGCTACATCTCCAGTGCTGACATTAGTGCCTGGGATAGCATGGCATCGCATTAAATATTTCTTGACTAAATAAATGAGTACATCTAGATATACAGGATAGTTACCAATGGCTGCTGGATGAGATTTCTAAGATGAATGCAAGGAAAAGAGGAAACATTGGGCTTGTAGGTGTCACTAGGTGTGGTAGGGTTAGTCTATAAAGTAACCACAAATAGAAAGTGATACTAAAGGTTATATTGTATCCTAAAGGTTATATAGTAACCTAAGGGACATATAGGCAAAACTCAGTCAGCCCAGGTCTATTATTGTTACTCTGAAAGTCAGAAATAGGAGTAAAATACTAATATCATAATCCAGATGGGTAAGAGGTTTTAATAAACACAAAATGCCAGGCTCATGCTAGGTTCCTTATTCCTGATATTTTTTTCCCTTCCTTTTCCTAATAGAATTCAAGATTTATTTGAGCTGTTCATAAAGCCTATCAGTAAAAACTATGACCCCTTTTGGCAGAGGCTCAAGTGTAACCAAAAATTATACATCATAATTTTTGGTTACACTTCCAGCTTGAACTCATTTTCTTTATAATTTACCCAGAGTGGCTTAAGAAAAACAACAATTTATTGGCTCATTCAAAAATTTGTAGTAGGTCTAGATGTAACCAAAGTTTGATCCAGGAGTTCAAATGATGCCAACAGGACTCGGATTTTCTCCACCTCACAGGACTGTTTTCCTCCTGGACTAGTTTCATTCTCAGTCTGTCTCCTCTTGGTGACAAGATGGCTGCTGCAGCACAAGCCTAACTACATTTAAGTATGCAACAAAGAGAAAGTGACTTTTCTAATAGTGTGATTAAGTCCTAAGCACTCTGATTTGACCAGCTTGAGTTACTACTATGATCTGGGTCTAGGGAAAATGTAATATAGTGATTATCTCTCATGAACCAACATATGAACTGATGATTGGTTAGAAGCTAAATAAAAGTTAGTATCTGTGTCAGAAGAAGGTCACTGCGCTGCATCAAGAGCAAACCATATACTTTCTGTTTTCTCCCAGAATGTTTTGAAGATTATTTTTTCATAGGTATCTTAGCAACCAGTTCTTGGATTTTATATGAAAATTAATAAAATAATAGCATATATATGACACATTTTGTCTATTTTACAGTTTCCTCATATTTTACGAATGTCAGCATAACATGTAAATTTCAGAAATTACCAAATTATTTTAGAGTTATTACTTTATGGGAATTTAAATTGAGGTTTTTCGTAATGGAAATTTCTCTGATGATGATGATGATGATGATGATGATGATGATTATAATAGATAACATTTCTATAGGGCATACTTTGTGCCAGGCACTTATTAAAGACACACACACACACACACACACACACACAGACGCACACACACACACACACAGAGCTCTATAATAAGTGTTGGGTTTTTTTCTCATTTTCTTTCATAAGGAAAGTCTTTGTTTACAGATCTTTTTCTTTATAGTTAAGGAAATACAACCGTTCAAGGAAATTAAGAATTGCAGAGAAATCCTAGGATACATCAGAGGGCCGTAACTCGACTCCTTTTCAATGTCACCTCAGCTGTATAAATTTAGATCTCTGTGTGTATCTACCCATATACTGTCAGTGATTGCACAGAACTGGGGGTGAAGTAGGTCTGCATATGAATTAATCTGCTATTCATAAAAATATTGAGGCTGATGGTATATAGACATGTGAATTTTTCCTTAATGATGTGAAAAAAAATTGTGGGCAAAGTATGTAGCAAAATAATGAAAAGCATCAACACTGGTATTCCATTCAATAAACTGACAACACTTCTTGTTTTGGGGAGTGTATTATCCTATTCCCTGATTCGTCAGCACTTCTCTCCATGATATAAAATCAAGAAAAGAAGTTAAGGTTTTAGAAATAATCCCAGACTGTAGAAATCACTAAGTGAGATAATTCTGTCAGCCTCGATGGCTGTCTTTACCAGGAGCCAATTCAGCGACTTGTGGTACTCACACAAAGGGAACATATTTTGCATAACTTGACTTCCAAGCAGTGATTATCCCTTGCAGGCTGTTTGTTTTTCCAAGTGGTCCTGCTGATTAGACGCTCTGAGTGAAATCTGTGGTGGTTGATAACCTAGCTACCTTGGCTTTCTGCTACATTAAACCCTTTTGGTCTGCTTTAAATGGGTAGCACTAATGCCTGTAGACTTTCTTTACCTTCAGAAGCTATATTTCTTTGCCAAGAATTTGCTTCTTGCAGGTCGTCAAGCAGTATATGATGTGTTGGCAATGTTAATATCACATTGCAGCCTTTGAGATTACAAATTCTCAGTATAATAGCATGTATCACTTGATTTTGTGATTGAATTTTTGAATAATTTAGTGAGTATTTAATGAATGTTATTTATCATCACCATCTTCACACAATAGACACAGAATTCTCCAAATTCTATTTCAAGGCATAATAGTCCCTTTTGGTATTCCATGTTAAAGAGCAGTGTGGCGTAGAAAAAAATGTTATGGTAGAACGTGTTTATTCAAAATTTATATTAGCATATCAAAGCCTTGAAGCACCATTCAGCATTTCGAAAAGTTATCGTTTGTTCAGGAACCCTTTTTTTTCCCCCCCATGTGGCAACCTTTATCATTCCTTGGAACTTAATTTCCATGGAGTACACATTGTATAACACTAATTTCACAAATGCTTATTTGAGCAATGCACAAGCCTTGTTTGTAGGACGATCATTTCTGTATCTCTGCCAGGTACTGGGGATTTTGTGTTTGTAAAAAGACAATAGGAAACCATACAGTCACAACTATGTGCTCAATTTTGCCCTTATAGCACAATGTGGAACAATAAAATGAGTAAGATTGAATCTGGATTTCATGTAATTTTCACGTATAAGGAAATAATATTCTTCTTTTGCTTTTTTCCACCAATTAAAAGATAGAAAAACCATTCTTAGCTCGCCAGCTGTGCAAAAAGTCAGCAGATTGCATTTGGCCCATGGACCACAGTTCACTGACTCCTGCTCTAAAGAGAAATTGGTAAACTAAATGATGTCTATGCTTCTTTCCACACTAGTCAGATAGGTCTTCTGTATTAACATTTTCTTACTTTTTTGTGTGTTTTTTTGAGAATTCTAGTAAATCTACCCAATACTCAGTTTAAGTTGTTATCAGTTCGATTAAACTTTTCCTTTACAGTTTATTTCATACCGGTATCTTTCTATCCTGAATCGTTTAGAACAATGTATGTCTGGGCCACATCAGTCATACTTCCCCTCTGATACTTTGTAATGCCTTTTCCTTTGCTACATGCATCTTAAAGGATAAAGGTTTTGTAGTCCTTTATTTTATTTTAAAGTCTTTTATTTTAGATTATTTTAAAGCCCTTTTAGTGTAGAAGTCTATTCTATGATACTTTATAGTACCACTGCTTAACCAAACAAGCACATAGTTACGTATCTTTGAGCGACCAATCAACGTGTTATAGGAAAACAAACATTGCATAAATCATACAAGAATAAATGTTAACTGTGTATTTAAAGTTAGCAATGAATTGTCTGCATATTTAGTAATAGAAAATTGAAATTTAAGAGAGATAGTAATGTGAATATTATTATATTTGGAGTAGTATGACTTATTCTCAGATGTACATCTAATAAAGTGGATAAATGGCTTTTTTTCACTTTTTATTCATTCATTCTCTTGTTCATTCATTCATTCATTCATTCATTTATTCATTCATTCATAAGTGCTTATTGTGTTCCTATACTGCGTGCTGCAGGTTCCAACACTGCAGTGGATCTGAATGCCATTCTCATTGCTAAAACATGACCTCAACTCTAGATCCAGCTTTTACTGTCTGCATCTGAAATGTCTCTCACAACAATCTTCTTCACTCCTGACCCTCTACTCCTGCCTGCATGAGGTCCTCATCACCACTTCACTCAACTATTGGTCTTTTCATCTCTAGTCTTAACATGTCCTCTATCTTGTACAGGCATACTTTGTTTTATCGCGCTTTATTGTGCTTCACAGATATTGCATTTTTTACAAATTGAAGGCAAGACTCTCCACCAGCAAAAAGATTATAATATGCATTTTATTGCAATACTCACTTTATTGTGGTGGTCTGGAACTGAACCTGAAGTATCTCTGAGGTATTTCTGTACATGGTTTTCAGAATGATATTTTTACAAAATAAAACTTATGATTAAGATGTTGTTAGTTTCCTAGTTTTAACTGCTTAATGATCCCTATAGCCTGCAGGATTTGCAGACTTCTTAGGATGTGTAAAGTCTATGAAAAGACCCCAGCTTCTCTCCCCAGTCTTATCTTGTGTTAGTTTGACATAACAAAGTACCACAGATTAGTGACTTACGCAACAGAAATTCATTTTCTCACAGTTCTGGAGTCTGAAAATCGAAGATCAAGGTGTAGGAAGGGTCGGTTTTTCTTAAGGCCTTGCTTCTTGTCTTGCTGATGGCTGTCTTCTCTCAGTGTCCTAACATGGCCTCTGTGCTATGTACATGCATTCCCAATGTCTCTCTGAGTGTCCTAATTTCCTCTTATAAAAGCATTAGTCGGATTGGAATGGGGCCCACTTTAACAGCCTCATTTTATTTTAATTACATCTTAAGAAACCCCATCTCTAAATACAGTCATATTTTTGAGGTACTAGGGGTTAGGGCTTCAACATATAAATTTAGGGGAACATAATTCAGCTTGTAACACATGTCTTATTTTCTTCCTTCTCCCTGAAAAGCATCATTCATACCTGATATTTCCTATGTTGCATCAAAAGCCTCCACACCTCAAGCTTTGTTCAGTCTGGTTCCTTTGTGTATGAGATCTTTCTTCTATACTGGGCTCTTTATTGTCTAATGAACACTGATGATATATCAAGATTTGATTAAGACTTACTTTTTTCATTATTGTCTTTTCTGACCTCCTAATGTCTATGGAGACTTTCAATTATAGCACCTGTATCATGTGTTGTACTAATGTCGGTTGTCTGTGCCCTGAACCTAGACTGTGAACCACAGACCATGTTTCATTATTGCTCAATGAAGTTTTGTTGAATGAATGACTTCTACAATCTTTGCTGACCCTCTTTAATTTTAATCAGTTGGATAAATTGTTAGATAATAAGGCAATAAAAATGC
This sequence comes from Pteropus vampyrus, assembly GCF_000151845.1. Classification (NCBI taxonomy): domain Eukaryota; kingdom Metazoa; phylum Chordata; class Mammalia; order Chiroptera; family Pteropodidae; genus Pteropus; species Pteropus vampyrus. Next base: position 170,357 of record NW_011889380.1, read on the forward strand.
TATAATGCCTGTGTTACAAAAACAATATTTGTGAAGATACCTATACTATCACTGTAAATTGAAGAAGTTAAATGTAAAGTGCAAGAAAGGACACTCTCAAAGGTAACATTATATGTAGTGAATAGAAGTGCATACAAATTGAATTAGAAAACTTTTACTTTTAACTAAATCGTTCTAGTTTTCTTTACCAAAAATGACTTGTGTAGAAGTTTTGTTTTTTAATCACTTAAAAATTTTGGGGAGTCTCTTCTTCTTTTCTTTCCCCCTCACAAACAAAAAGAGCTAGCTTTTCTCTAAAGAAGTTTTATCTTGAAAATTTGCTTACTGAGATATAGATAATTATTTGTATTTTATATTAAAATTTTACTTGGTTCTTTGGGACTTATAAATAGAAATTTGAGGAAAAAATAAAATATAAAACTTTCAGTATAATGATGTACCCATTTTCTAGTGAAATACATAGCAAGTTTTTCTAAAAGCTCATAGGCAGATAGGAATTGAAAGAATTCTTATGAAATTCTCATATACTTAGCAATATTAGAAAAATCTGAGAAAAAGTATGGTTCATTATCAACTATAGTTTATAGCAAACTCTAAACAGGGATGATAAACTAATGCAACTCAGAGGAGAGAAATCCTCTGCCTGATGGTATGACTATATACAGACAGGTAATGTTTCTTTGGAAGATTCTCAAGTCATATCATTAAAAATGGCAATGATTATTTGTGTGTGTGTGTGTGTGTGTGTGTGTGTGTGCGTGCGCGCGCCCGTAGTGATAGTTTGTCCCTTGATTAGGTTTTACTAATTAGTAAATCTATCAATTTATTCCATCAGTCATTCAACTCATAGTTCCAGAGAGTTTGCTATGTGCTGGGTATTCTGCTACATAAACTATGCGGTGCCTTATTGGATTCAGTTTTTACTCATTAATTTTCATGATAAGGTTTTACAAGAAAACACTTGACACATTTGATGAGGGCCTTTCCACTTGAAAAAAAAAAAAAAAAGCCAAACATTTAACCTGACTGAAAATGTATCACCAAAGTGCTTGGCTTCTGGCATAAAGCAGAGACTATGCATAAACATATCATAAAACTAGATAAAACAAGAGCAGAGAGCCCAGAAGGGAAAAGTTGTCTTTTAAATACAGTCATAGCAACAACCCAAGCAGTGCTCAAAAGGGCCAGAGGATAAAGCAAACTGAACTGGACTTCAAGTCAACAGATATTTATTGAACTCCAGTTCTGTATCAGGACTGTGATAGTTGCTTTTGGGGATACAGATATGAGGGAAACATCATTTCTGCCCTCAAGGAATTTATAAGGGAGACAGATATACAGAACTGCCACATAAGGCAGGATGCATTAAATGTTTGATACAACAAAAGTGCTTAGGGAGCCGGGAGAAGAAAGTTGTTCATTTCACCATAAATATCAGGAAAGGCCTCTTGCAAAGGGTGAGACTTGAACCATTCCTATAAGATTAGACAAGTTTTTCAGAAGCAGAGAGTAGGGGAAACAGCAAAATAAACAACAAATAAGAAAAGTCATGAAGAGGACAATTTCTTCGTGTAGCATTCTGCTTTGTGAAGCAGAACTATTAGGAGTGGGAGCTGGTTGAGCAGTCTATGTGAGGCTGTTCTTCATTGTCTGGTTCTGGAGCCTGAGCCCACAGAGCCGGCAGTTGGGAAGGCAAGATGGGTGTGAAGTGCGGAGATGTTTGGACAAACCGGAATTCCTAAGGCTGAGGTGAGTCCCACAAGAACCCACTGGAACCTATCTGCCTCTCTCACCACTTCTCAGCATCCAGCATTGATAATGGGAATGACCTGTGGGAGAAGCTGGAACCATTCTTTATGGAGCTAAATATGCACCAGCCCTGGGTGGGGAACAAGTTGGAGGAGAGCAGAAAGGAGGTAAGGAGCTGCACCTGGTTGCTTCCCCAGACAACCAGCTGAGCCATATTGCAACAACAATGTGTGTGATCTGCAACAGCATCTGGTGCCCCCGCAGACCTTCATAGCATACAAGGAATATGGCTGCTGCTTCACATTTCCATTCCAAATCTCATGCAAAGTGTCTCATATACTCTGTCCTCAACTTGTAACTCAGTAGAGAAGGGAATCCTGGAAAACGGTGTTCCAGCTTGCCTGAAATATAGTAGTCACTCCTTATCCACGATTCTGCTCTCTGTAGTTTCAGTTACCTGTGGTAAACTGAGATCCAAAAATATCAAGTGGAAAATTCCAGAAATAAACATTCATAAATTTTAAATTGTGCACTGTTCTGAGTAGCATGATGAAATCTCACACCATCCCACCCCTTTCAACCTGGGAGTAAATCATCCCTTTATCCACAGTATCAACGCTGTACATGCTCTCTGCCTGTTAGTCATGTATTAGCCATCACAGTTATCAGATGGATTGTTGTGCTATCACAGTGCTCGTGTTTAAGTAACCCTTATTTTACTTAATTATGCCACATTTGCATAACTTTTATTACAATATATTGTTACAATTATTCTAGTATTAGTTATTGTTAATCTCTTACTATGTATAATTTATAAATTGAACTTTATTATAGGTATGTATGTATAGAAAAAAATGTAATATATATATGTATACACACACACAGAGTTCGGTACCATATGAAGTTTCAGGCATCCACTGGGGGTCTTGGAACATATCCCCTGTGGATAAGGGGAACGCCTGTAATGCAAATCTACCACATAGTACAAAAACTCAAGATTATATTCTACCCATTTTTATGTTACCAACTATTTTATTTTCTCAGAGACTACACATTCTTCTTAGAACATTACAGAAAATGGAACACCCACCAGACCTAACTTGTAGTCAACACTGCTTAGAAAAGAACTATTCATTTGCTAAAGCTCAATCAGCTTGTTCATTATTTAGTTGTTTAAACGCCAAAGCACTGGAAATTAACACAAGGCAGAAAATAGAATAAAAGTAAGAGAGAGAGTTATATCTTTTTGCTTCTTTTCTAACTTAATGTAGGGATTTTTACCATTAAAAAACAAATGGAAAGACTCATTCTTCATTTTTGCTGAAAAATTTAAAATTCTAGGTACGCCAGAGCTCTTAAAGAGATAGAACCATTTAGACTTGAGCCCCTATAATAATGTGTTGAAACAAATAGATCAGGTAATAAGTAAAATGATTCATTTTTGGTGGTGAAAGTCCCCTTAAAACTCTTTGTTTCTTCTTCCTAGAAATACGTATGCATCTGGGTAATGTCATGCACTAGAAGACACACTAAACTATAGGTGAGAAGATGCTTTCTTAAAACATTAAAAATAACAACAAGAACAACTCAAGTCAAGCAGGAAGTTTTATGTCAACAAACTAGTGCACAATTATATTTTAAGGATTATGAATTAAGTGTGCAACTTGTTTGTACTTTCTTCTTGAACTATGTTGCTTATGAAGAAAAAGGTTTGAAAGGACTAATACATCATCAAAACTAAAACTAGAATTAAACTAAATTAAAATAAAATAGACAGTGCCCATTCTTATTTCATCCTTTTAATTAGGTCACCAGTTTTACGCATCTTAGCAGCCAGCATTTGTCTTCAGAAACAAAAACTGTTTCAGGTAGCTCTGAAACTCAGAGACAAAGTGATAAAAGAAGGTAACTTGGAAGACTGTACTAATGTGACCACTCAAAAGTAGGAATTGAATCTGTAGTTTAGGGTCAAAGATGAAATTTGAAAGTAGACAATATGTAGAAAAGAAATGCAGTATTCAAACTTGGTTTTATTACTTTTCATATTTGAGGCAAGAATTATTAAATACAGTAACTCCGGAGCAATTATCACGATTCTGTGTGATTGTTTTATATCTTTTAGAATTCAGATGTGCTATTTCAAAGAGCCCTGCAAAAGAATATAAGTATTTGGTGCTAAATGTCAGAGTCCTATGTGCTAGTCCTATGATAGGCTAAAACAATTACTAATACCTTAAATTCAAACAGCACTTTTATAAAGTGATTTCACATGAAAGATCTTTTTTGAAATAACTGTTATATGTCATATCTTCTATTTCATGGACAAGGTGAGTTTTTTGGTGTGTAAGATGAGCTGAAATAGGAAAAGTGACAGAAAATTTACAGACTTATGGAATAATATTTCACAATGGTGTATTCTTTACAATTATCCTAGCTGAATAGCACCATCCAAAGTTCTTAAATCATCAACAAGGCCATTTTTACTGTAGAGGATAAGAGTTATGATCCTTTGACTCTTTAAATTTTCTTCCTTGACAAAAGTGATCTACCTCTCTAGCCAACCTGTCTTGATGATCCATAACGTTGCTACCCTGGTGCCAGAGTGGATGTGATAGAGGGCTCCTAAAAGACTCTTGGTGTGAGCAAAGTGTTGCTTGCATATAACAGGAATCTTGTAAGACTGAACAGGGAAGATGCTGAATTTACTATTACATTGTTAATGTTGCTATTTTGGTTTATATAACATATGAGTAAGGTTTTTAAAAGATTTTGAACATTATATTAGTTTCTTTATAGCATGATTTACCTTTTAATATTACACACATGTCAATAGGAGATTGTTCTAATCGATTTCCATTGAGAACCTTAAGTAGACACTAAGGTAACAGTTGTTCAGCAGTTATGAGTTATTTACTCTTCCTCCCTGATCTGATCCACCTCAAAATCTAGTCATTTCTTATTATTTCAGCCATCCCTTTTCCTAGAGTGGATACTCAGTAAAAACAGTCGAAAACGTGACCAGATTAGCTATATTATTTAAACCAAATCTTTCTCAACCACCTACTAGATTTCTAATCCTGAGTGCTCTATGGGTTCATCAAATTTAGGATGACCAGAAAGAAGTCATTGTCTTCTCCCTTAAAGCTGTACTTAGAACAAAACAAAACAAAACAATTTCTTCTATCTATTAATGGTATCACCATCCACAGAATCTTCCAAGGTTAGCAACTCTGTAGTCATTCTTAACTCTATATCATACCAATCATTCTGTCTTGTCAAATCACCAATGTGTTTCAAACTCAACTTCTCCATTTATTCCAGTCCAGGCGCTACTCAAGGTTATCTTTACTTATTGTCTGGATCATTATTGCATTTAAAAAAATAATCTCATTATTTTGGCCTCCCCTGGTTGCCAATTACTTTCCTTTAATTTTAGTGGCATATTTTGGGGAGGATGGATGTTGCTTTAAACAGTTCTCTGCTTACCTATCTCAACTGGCTTATGAACTGTTTAGCAGAGGAAACTGGCCCTTTACAAACTAGCCCATGAAGCAGGTTCAGAAAAATGGAGCAATTATGAGGTAATGTGCTTTTGTATAAGTAGCAGGGAATTCAGGTGTTGGCAATGATACTCATTAATAATGTGAAACAATGTATCTAAACTGAGGTTGAAATCTAGGAGAGCCTGGGTTTGCCTTAATGAGACACATTAGCTAGGTAGTGAGCATCCCTAAGTATGGCAGGGATGGGTTCCAGGAATCCCCACAGATACCAAAATCCTCAAATGCTTAAGTCCTTTAGTCAGTCCTATGTATCCATATCCATAGGTTCTGCATCCATGGTTTCAAGAAAATGAAGAAAGAGAGGATTGTAGAATGGAGTTGTATGTAGCAGAATCCTTTTGCGTGGCATTCATGCACCTTCTTTGCCAGGCGCTCTCACACATACATTCTTTGCTTTAGTCATACATTTCTGAATGTGACTTGAGTACATCATGTACACACAGTAGATTGTGCAGTATAGAAAGTGCTTGGATTAGGAAGATGAATAATTTAAGACTGAACTTCTGTTATTTACTAAGGTATTTTAAAAATATGTGAAGCATAAAAGTTTAGAACTGTTATGAATTTTCTATCATTTGTAACATTTATAAATATAAAATTACCCTCTTTACTCAATTTAATGTTTGTCTTATTAACAAAACAAATAATTATTAATTTATTAAGTTATTCACTCAGTAAGTATTTTCTGAAATCTGATGCATTCCAGATACTGTGATAGTTGCTGAGAACAGGTCTATAAACAAAACACATGGTCCCTATTCTGAAGGAATTTACAGGGAATGTAGTTATCACTACAAATAATACTGATATCAATATTGTTTACCTTGGGATTGTGGGGCAGCGGGGAGAGGGTAGAGGGAATCATAATCTAGAACTTGGTATATAATATTTTTTTTTGTGATATTTTTCTTTCGAAATGGTTCTACTATGCCTGGTCTACCTTTGTCATCCTGATTTATACTTTTACTTTAATGCATAATTTCTTGTCTTTTATTTTTCATAATAATTTGAAAGGTAGCACTCTCTAGTTTATTCTACTAGTTTCTGTTTAAATCTTTCCAAGAGAACATTAAAATTTTTTATTTATGTAATTGTTAAGGTAAAACACATCTCAACTTTTAACTCCGCCTTTGAGAAGATGAAAAATTCAGTGCTTTATTTTTCTTTTCCTCTTAATTTGGGTCTTGATCAATGTATCTTAGAGCTTGGTGTGTGTGTGTGTGTGTGTGTGTGTGAATATAGTCTTTAAATTTTTTTTTATTTTTCAATAACAGTTGGCATACAACATTATATAGTTTCACATGATTAGACATTTATATAACTTAAAAATAATCAACCCAATAAATCTAGTACCCATCTGATACAGTACATAGGTACAATATTATTGACTAAATTCCCTATGCTATATTTTACATCCCTTTTTTATAACTACTAATTTGTACTTCTTAATCCCTTCCACTTTTTCACCCAGCCCCCATGACCCCCTCCCATCTGGCAACAATCAAAATATTTTCTGTATCTATGAGTTTGTTTCTGTTTTGTTTATTTTACTTTTTAGATTCCACATGTAAGTGAAATTGTTTGGCATTTGTCTTTCTCTGTCTGACTTACTTAACTCAGCACAATACCCTTTAGGTCCATCCATGTTGTTGCAGATGATAAGATTTTATTTTTTTGTGGTTGAGTAATATTCCATTGTATATATGTACCACCTCTTCTTTATCCATTCATCTATTGATGGACACCCAGGTTGCCTCCATATCTTGGCTATTGTAAATAATGTTATACTGAATGTATAGATTCACATGTACCTTTGAAGTAGTATTTTGTGTTTGTTCAGATAAATACCCAGAGTGCGATTACTGGGTCCTTTTTTGTCTCTTGTTATAGCATTTGTTTTAAAGTCCATTTTGTCTAGTATAAGTATTGCTATCTTAACTTTGTTTGTTTGTTTGTTTCCATTTTCTTGAAATATCTTTTTCTATCCCTTTACTTTCAGTCTGTGTGTGTCTTTTGATCTGAATTGAATCTCTTATAGGCAGCATATGTAAGGGTTTCGTTTTCTTATCCATTCATCTACCCTATCTTTTGATTGGAGTATTTTACATTTACATTTAAAGTAATTGTTGATATATATGTAGTTATTGCCATTTTATTATTAATCTTTTAATATTTTCTCCTCCTCCTCCTCTACCTCCTCCTTCCTCCTCCTCTCTCTCTCTCCCTCTCTCTCTCTTTTTCCTTCTTTCTTCTTAAAGAAGTCCCTCTAAGATTTCTTGTAATACTGGTTTGGTGTTGTCTGGGAAGATTTTTGTCTGTCCTTTGATTCTAAAAGATAGTTTTGCTGGGTAGAATAATCTTGATTATAGGTCCTTGGTTTTCATCACTTTAAATATCTCCTGCCAGTCCCTTCTGGCCTGCAAAGAATCTGTTGAGAAATCACCTTACAGTCTTATGGGGGCTCTCTCGTAAGTAACTAAATGCTTTCTCTTGCTGCTTTTAAGATTCTCTTTTTGTCTTTAACCTTTGGCATTTAAATTATGATGTGTCTTGGTGTGGGCCTCTTCGGGTTCATCTTGTTTGGGACTATCTGAGCTTCCTGGGGTTACATGTCTATTTCCTTCGCCAGCAAAGGGAAATTTTCTGTCATTATTTTTTCAAATAGGTTTTCAATTCCTTGTTTTCTCTCTTCTCCTTCTGGTACCCCTATGATGCAAATGTTGGTATGCTTGATATTGCCCCAGAGGCCCCTTAAGCTATTTTCGTTCTTTTTGGATTTTGTTGTTGTTGTGGTGGTGGTGGTTCTGATTCTGTATTTTCTGCTACCTTGTCTTCTAATTCACTGATTCAAACTTATGCTTCATCTAATCTCTTGATTCTCGGTAATGTATTCTTCATTTCAGTTATTGTGTTCTTTATTACTTACGGGTTCTTTTTTATGTTTTCTATCTTCATGTTCATGTTTTCTATCTCTTTGTTTAAGTTTCCACTAAGTTATTGGCATTCTTATAACCAGTGTTTTAAACTCTGCATCTGGTAGATTGCTTGTATCTATTTTGTTTAGTTCTTTTTCTGGAGTTTTGTTCCGTTCCTCCATTTGGGACTTTTTTTTTTTTTTCGGTATCCCTGTTTTGGCTGCAATCCTATGTTTGTTTCCATGTGTTAGGTAGAGCTGCTATGTCTCCTGGTTTTAGTAGAGTGGCCTTATGTAGTAGGTGTCCTGTAAAGCCCAGTAGCTCAATCTTCCCTGATCACCTGAGCCAAGTGCTCCAGGTATGTCCCTTGTATGAGTTATGTGTACTGTCTTGCTGTAGTTGAGCCTTAGTTGCTGTTTGCACATAAGTGGGAGGGATTCACCCTAGGGCTGATTTGTTGTGAGGACTGGCCAGTGAGGAGCTGCCCTATTGAGCAGGATTTGCTTTGGTAGGGCTCTGGCACCTGTCCAGTCTTCCCTTTGGGTGTGTCATTCTTTGATGCAGCATTGGGTGGTGCTCTTGCTGGATTCAAAGCCAGCCACCAAGTGTACTAGCCCTGGAGCCTCCTGGGAAGGGCCTCACTGTAGTCCAAGTTCAGCATCAGCCTGTGTTCTGCCTAGGGCCAACTAGCAAGAGTCACCAAGCGATCCACAGTCAGTTGCCACCCACACTGGACTTGGAGGTGCCTCAAGAGGCCAAATTGCAAATCCAGACCAGCTGCTATGAATGCCAGGCTTGAGGCTGCTCAGTGAGAGGTATGGGGTACACCCAGGCTAGATGCTGCTTGTTTAGTTTTGTGAAGCTTTGAGAAATTTTAAGAAAGTTCATAGCATGAGCCAAGACAGGCCATTCATGTGGAAAAGCCCCTGGAAGAAGCTTAGACGGGCCTGCAAGTTGAGTGAGGCAGAGTCTGAAGGAATCACCAGATTGATGGAGACTCAGATATGTTGGATGCCTTTGTCTGCAGCCTGCCAAGATGGGGGAGAGATCAAAAGAAGAACAATGGATTTTTCCAGCACTTTTGTCTGGGAGAAAGCTGCCCCTCCAGCCCTTACCCTAAAGAAAGACAATTTGGTTTATTCCTGGATATCCCTGGCTCCTTTCAAGCTGCTGCTTCAGCACTGGAGCTCAGAGAGAGTGAGTCCATCAGTAAGTAAGACCCTGCATGGGCCTCTTAAGAGAAATGTCTGCGACTCCTGTAGTCCTCTGTCTCACTCAGTCACAATCTCTTCTGATTTTCACAGCCAGAAGTTGTGGCGACTTCTCTTTCCAGCACTGGAACCCTCGGCTGTGGAGCCCAGTGTAGGGCCAGGACCCCTCGATCCTCTGGGGGGAACTCCGCAGCTGAGATATCCTTCTTGATTCTCAACAGCCACATGTGGGTGTGTGACCAGCTTGTTCCATGTCTCCATCCCTCCTATCAGTCTCAAGGTGGCCTCTTCTGTATGTCCCCAGTTCTAGTACTTCTGTTCAGCTAGACTTCAGGAAACTCCCAGTGACGGTTGTTTGTAGTTTGGTTTTAATTTTGATGTTGTTGTGAGAGGAAGTGAGCATTTTCCTACTCCATCATCTTGACCAGAAACCTCTGTAAAATATAATCTTAAATATTATGGTTTAAAAGACCAAAATAGGTATTCAATCTTAGACAACTACCTCACCAAATCCTTCCTTGTAATCCTAGAAATAGTCTTTTTCTCTTAAATGGGAAAGAACATTTTCTCTTGTTAAAGCATGATGTTTTAGAATATGCTTTTCATAAGTACTATAAGTAGAGTAATGATATTTGTATTTTATTTTTATTAGAAGATCAAATGTGTGCAGACAATTGCATGTATGTATTCATATCTATTGAAAACTGCTGTATTGTGGATTGTCACCAATAGAGAAAAATGATCATTATTATCTATGATAATCATTTAAAAATGGAAGTGAGTGTCATAGTGCCATAATATGAAATAACTTAGAATATAGCTCTCAAGATCCCAATGGTACAAAGAGAATAATACCATTAGGAATTAGAAATTCGATCCAGGTAAAAGCTAAGGTGTGAACCAGAGAGTCCAGGTTTAAAAGACCAAAGCAGCTCTTCGGTCTTAGGGCAACTTAAGGCACCAAATGACTTCTTTGTCATCCCACAAACTTTAACATTGGGAAATTGAATATATAGCAGCTTTCACCTTGGAGTATTTTACAGGCTAGAGATGTCTTAGGGGCCATTTTATCTGAATAGTTCATTGTGCTGTAAAGAAATGGAGGCCCACGATGGCTGAGCTCATTAGCAGTAGTATCTGGACCGGAGCCTGTGTGTCCAATAATAGATTTGGGTCTCTTTCCATTACCTCCAGTTGCTTCTCATCTCAGTCATCAAATTTGTGATTAAATAGTAAATGTTAGAAATTACACTTACAAACTATATTAGTCAATGTGGATCAACCAATGTAAGACTCTGACATTTCTTCTGCTAATAAACCAGTCTGATAAATTTAGCTGTTTCTTCTAACATTAGTAATCAAAATGTTTTTGATTTGTTGAAAGTATGCATAATTTCTGAGAGGAGCCCACAATATCATTCATCCTAAGTAGTCCATAATATTTGAGCAATCTGTTTATTCATTTAAACAAATACATGCAAGTTGTCATCTCAGTGACAACTTTTGTCCATGAAGCATAATTCATCTTTGATCTCAGATTGATACATTGGGGCATTAAGTTTTCAGCACTGCATTTTATTTCCCTTCTATGGAGTAATAATACTGCACATTAACATTAAACCTCAAAAACACTCATGGAAAGGCATTTTAAGCTACATTAACAGCATCTTTAGATAGCCATAAAGCTTTTATTCTTTCCCCACAAGATAAATAATCAAACCTTTTAAATGGCTGAGGCATAACAGTGCTACTAAAACAAATGGATACATATAATGATCTGGTCTTTCTGAATATATACAAGGCATGCTATCTGATAAAGGGTCCCTTCCCACAACAAACTAGGGAAATCTTTAGTATATCTTTATCATATGAAAGTTTTCTTAAAAATTTTAGCTCTTTTAAAGCTTCTTCATCGCTGGCTCTTAGCCAGTGATCACTGTAGTAATTTGAAGAGAAACACGGGTATCTGTTTCTGTTTTTGTGGGGATGCCTAGATTAACTATTACACATCATAAGAATAATTACTGGTGACTTTCAGTAGAAGGCAATCCGATAAATAGAATTTCGTGAAACAATTTGTTTGGTATACAATGAATTCAATTACATTTATTAAATTGTTCTTAAGTATACCTGTGGCACTATAAATTAACAACGATGAAGTGAGCCAGCTCTGACTTGGGGAACTCCCATAACAAAGTGTAGGCCAGCTGTCAGGAACAGAGCCAGAGTGGTGGGTGAATCAGTGGATCATTTGGGAATCCATGTCAAAGGAGCACAGCTCAGAAAGGAGAGCATAATCCCTAAAGAGCTACCAGCAGAAAAATGAATGCTAAATTCCCTCTCTTTCTTTCCTTAAGAAATAAAAGCTTAAATGAGCTGAAAGAAAGCAAATCTCATGAGCTCTAGGAGTTTTGTAAATAAAGAGACCAGCCTTCCAGTGGGAACAAGGCTAGAAGACAGCTTCTTATTGAGAGGTGCCACAGCAATCATGTTTTATGTGCAAAGTTAGCTTCTCTGTACTCTTTATGCTTCCAATTTTTTAAAATAGAGACCAGCTGACACCACTTAAAGCCTTATCTCCTTCACATTGCCTGGAATTTGATGCATTGGAGATTTATTTGAATTTCCGAGCAAATGTGCAACAGAGTAAAAGTGGATAATCAGTAATTTACCTTAATATAAATGAATTAGGCACTTTCCTGATATTATTTAACTGAGCTTCAAGGTAGAAAGGCTTCTCGAGTTTAGCCATGACATATGAAATAAGCAGAAGAAATGTGTTGAGAAACTTTAGGTCTCATGTTACTATAGACCCTTAATGCTATTCCTTGGAGGACTATCGGTCCTCTCCTTCAGGTATTTAGCTATCAAGAATAGGAATCAAATCAGTTTTCAATATTGAAAGATTTCCCTTCTTTATCCATAAAGCATAAGCAGAAAGCCTGATATAAGGGCATATTTGAAACAAATAAAGCAAATTCCCCTGGTGGGTGGTGGGTTAACCTGACTACATGACCTGAAGACCTTGTGACCATTGCTTAGAATATCTCCTCTAGCTCTCAGATTTTCCCATTTCCAAAAAGGGGGGATTAGATAATAACAATAATAATACCAATGTTGAGTGCCAGCCCTGTAGTCTTTTAGTCTTTATTAAAATAAGCAGGTTTTATTATCCTTCTCTATATAGAAGAGGAAACCAAGGCTCAGAGCATTTGGTTTATACATTTGGTGAGAGCCAGAGAAGAGATCTAAACTTAGGCCTTTGCCATTAGATCAAAATGTCTATTAGGTTCCTTCTCTCACAGTCTGATTTTATGATCTATATGATACAAGTCATTGTAAAACAAAAACCAATGTATAGTTGTAAGGAACTTACATACATTAAAGGTCAATAGTAAGAGAGTAATACAATAAAATATTCTAATTGACATTCATGAAAATATACGAATCTATCAAAATACCCCATTTTTGCTTCTAAGATTAAGTCATATCATTTTTAGTGATTTCTTATTTTTTATGTTCATTTTAAATAATGCATTTTAAGTCAGGATAAAAGTGAACCCCTTCTTCAAAAATGGTGTCAACTTAAAATACACTTCCTCTTTGGTTCAGTATAGATATGAGATGAATAAAGTATGGTATTTAACAAACTACAATTTTATTTGATTCACGTACACGAAATATTATTGGTAAGAAAAGTCTTGACTGTTCTGTTGAGTTTTTAGTCTTAAATATAAAATATCCAATTATTCATGAGTCATTTTCTTGTTTCTTAACTTTTCAGTTATGCCCTTAGGATAAATCATAATGTGTGGGGACTTAGAATTAGCATTATTTAAATAACCCTAGGGACCATGACTGTGTTCTTAAAAGTTATGTGATATACTTTTACCTTTAAGTTGCACATGAATCAAGATAATCATAAAGTCAAATATATAAAATTAAGATTATGTTTTGTTGTTTAGGCAATTACAAAGAACAGAGTATAGAAGGAAAAAGAGAGAGCCATTGAAAAAGGCACATTCTAATAACATCCCATTTATGAATCCTTTTGTCTTCTTGACACTGGCAGTTGGGGCTTCCAGATAGAATGTGGGAAACCCCACATTCTACTGCCAATATCTTGTTTTGCTTGGAGAGTTTCTTCTTTTAATGATACAGCTGTACTAGTTAACAAAAGTATGTCTGTCCTTACCTATTCTTAGATTAATTCTTAGAAGAATATTGAATTTATGATAAATGCCCAATGGTATAGCATGTTGCTTTAAACAAAATGTCTTTATTCTTTTGCAACTTGGATAATAACTAAGGCAATTCAACCTAGTGAATACCATTGTTATGTTACTTGGAAAGTGTATAAGAAACGTTGGCTTTTAGGAAATGTACATCTTTGAGGTGCTCTGCTGAGATAGGCAGTGGAATGAGCTGGGGTCCAGGAGGCAGGGGTCTTGGATAACCAAGCAACTCATGACTTTAAAAAGGGCCCTCTTCACGCTCATCAACTCCCTTCTAATTTTTTCCTTATGTACAAGATGAGAGAGTAGTTATGTATTTGAAAAAATTATAATCAGCTATATAATGTGGGACTCATAGAGTAAGAAAAGTGATTTTTAACTTTTAATTCAT
>NW_011889380.1:184795-192976 GCF_000151845.1 Pteropus vampyrus
TTAGTGACAGAAATAGTGATATTAATGTCGTCAACATCCATGTCACTGCTTGCAGGCATCATGTAAACCAAAAGGTTACATTTTGAATTATGAAAGGCTGGGTTAAAAAAAAAGTCCTTCATTTTTTCTGACTTGTCACATTAGAGTTTAAGATTATGTTATAGGTGCTCAGAATTAAGCATAACATGTTAGGCTAGGTAGAAATAAAATATAATGTGAAAAGTCTATATTGCTGATTTAAAATATTTTAAATGTTATGCCATACTCTCAATAATAAGATGCCATTTTTTATGAATAGCCTCTACCTTTAGCCAGATAAATTTTTGTGTTTACCATCAGACATATCCTAATTAGGACATGTTTCTCTACTTCAAAATTCCGAATAATACAAGAAAACAATGTAGAAAAATTATGGGTTTTTCAAAACAGCATACACACATATGTATGTATACAGGAAGTGTATACCCTAGGTGCCTGACTATTTAATGTTACAACATTATGGAGCTGGTTATTATTATGCCCACTTTAAAGATGAGAAAACTGAGATTAAATAACTTGCCCCAAATCACACAACTATAAAGTGAATGCATTATGGTGAAAAGGAGGATGATTAGTCTCTAAAATCGATATTCAAATAAGATTCACATCTAGATTCCTAACTATATTCACAACTATGATTCTTAACTATTATTTCTGTTGTTTTTGACACCAGTTTTCTTCTTATAGGAAAATACCATTGTTTATTTTGAGGATAGGATTGAAAAGTAGTGCAGACTGATCTCTTGGGTAGTATGTTTATGTGTGGTGGGGGTGGCAATAACAACAATTTTCTAGGGATACTTGAAGGCTAAATCATCTTCTCTCTGTGTTCCCATTGATTACTTTCCTTATATTAATTAACATCATGCTCTGAAAGCAAAGGTAGGAATGGCTTTTGGCTTCTTCCTTTTTATCTCTTTTAAAAAACCACAAAGAAAGTATTAAAATAATGATGAGCCATTGGTCTGTGAAACCTACAGTGCTTAAAACAACAACAACAACAACAACAACAACAACAACAACAACAAACTAACAGTGGGACCTAAATATTTTATTAAATAGGATAATTTAAAAATGTGAACCAGAAATTCTGCTATCCATGGTTGGATTCCTGCTTGAGAAATTTCTTTTTCGTATGCTAGTTTAGTTAAATGTGTTTCCAACAGCCACATTAAATTTGGGAGACTATATCCCTTGCATTTGCAGGACCTTCTGTTCAAGGATACAAATTTTTAAAAAGCTGTCTACCACTTAATAATTAACAAGGTTAGCTAAGATATTTATTCATTTTATGTACTTATTCATTTATCAAATATTTACTAAGCACCTACTGCCGGTTAGGTGTCCTGCTTAGATGCTAAGGATAGATAGTGTTAAAAAAAAAAAAAAGTAGTTGGAAAAATCCAGATTGATAGATTTTGTTAGAATTACAGGATTCTCTAAAACCAAAGTTGTGGTCACTGAAATGAGGGAAAATCTCTTCAGCTTTATACTAAGACCATTGAAGGTCTTGTTTTAATATGTAGTTAGCATCGTAAATAAATCCTGATATCTCCAGTAAGAAAGCCCATTTACATGACATTATAAAATCTATAGATCTATTATTAGGGAGTGAGATCTGATTTTATTTATCCTAAAAATCAATGTTGAATTTGTTTTGTTTTTTTCAACTCAGACCAAAGACAAATTAGAAGCTATACATGGGAAAGCAAAACTGGTTTGATTGTTTTGGCTAGTTTCTTTTAACTTATGTTTCAAGTCAAGATTTAGTGAGTAAGAAATTAAAGTTATGTCAGCATCTTGTCTGGAGTCTTACATTACATGCTATTTATTATTAGTGGGATTATGGTTTGGAATGAAGTGATCATGGAATTCAGAGAAGCAGGTGTTTTGAGCCTGCTATTTTATTAAATAACTCAGATATTAAAAAATGCATGAAGCTTCAGATTGTAATCAGTCTACATTGGGAGAAAAATTGTTTGTAAAACAATTAAAATGTCAATGACTTTAGTATTTTCCACCTCTGAAAAAACAAGTATAAATACATGTTCTTAAACCATTAACTAGAATTTTTCTGAAATTCTCAGAAACTAAACAGAGATTAAGGATATACTGTGGGTTAGTTTTTGAAGTCAATCAAACAAGAATGGTGACTGTAACATTTGGCATCTAAATGGTATTAACTTTTGGCTGTTGCATGGATTTCATTAAATTCAATGAGATTTTTGTTATACATAACTTGCCAAAGAAAATTTGCATACCAGAAAAGAAGTAGTTGTGGAATTTATTCATTAGCTTTTTTATCCATGAAGGTCTACAAATGCAAAGGTTTGATTTTGGATGGAATTCGTTTGGATGTATTACCAGGAAGGGTATCTTTGCATTGCAGGCTGCCTAAATTTGGAAGAATTCAGCCCCACTGATTTTCTTTGTTCTTTGCTGATTCACACTGAAATATACTTGTGTCTAATGCCAGATATTCAAAGAATTTCACCATTTCAAGGGCTGTTGAAGGCCTACAAATCCAGATCAACCTAATCCATGGCAAAGTTACCAGGGAAATAGGCTTATAGGTATTTAGTTTTTTTACTATTATCCACAGTATTTTTTTTTTCGTATTTTCTTGATCATTGCATTTCACTTCTAATTAAATCCCTTAACTCATTGTTGATGTTAAGAATGAAGGGAGGCATGGTATTAGCCTTTGGGTTTTGTTGAGTGATTTAAAAATGACAAAGTTTTTGTTAGTTATACTGACTGACCTTTAAATTACTATTTAAAAACTGCTTTTCTTCTGTTTGATTTCAGAAGTGACCTGGAAAAAACAACATTTTTTCTGATGCCTGTGATAGAATGGAAACTGAGATCTGTCAATCAAACCTTATCTTACCAAATTCAATTTAGAATGTTATGTTCTTCCTTTTCTGAAGTAACATCAATTAAGTACTATCAGAATTTTTCAGTCATAATATATTTAATTTATGAAAAATATATTTTTCTGGAAAAATAACTTTTTTTTTTTCAAATTTACTTTTTGCATTAGATTAGTCATTATAGCACAGGTCTTATGAAGGTGAAGTTTATTGGCAACAAAAGTGCATTTTAGATAGATAGGAAGGGCAGCCAGGGCCAGTGTAACCACAGTTGCTAGATTCACAACATAGATTAGACAGAGCTGATCTCAAAAGAAGGCCAAGCCTTGGTGTTTTGTGGACTGAGGTAACATACACTCAGGGTCTCTCCTTCTAGAGGGAGATGGAAATAGGGGGCAGAGACATGTGGTAGGCTTCAGAACAGAGTGCAAGGCAGAATCCTAGGCCTTAGAGATGGAGTCAGAAGACAGAATGAGGAAAATGGAGCAAGAGCTTTAATCTCACTCAGAGCTGGGTACCAGAGCCCCACATCCTGGCTGCTATGTTTTCTGGCTCTTAGCATACCCAGTTGCCGGAAACTGGAGATGAAAAAGACAAAAAAATTTGGCAGAGTCTGAAACTCTGTTAAGTATGGTAGAGAAGTTGGATTTGTGAAATTAAAGTTTTGAAAGAGGTTAAGCATTATTTTTCTATTCATTTCTATAACTGAAAACAATGATGTACATTTGAGTAAGAGTCTGTGGGATGATTTCAGAGAGACTGAATATTCTCAGTGATATTGGTATGCCACAGATTTCAGAACAATTCTGAAGTACAGCACACTGTTCTCAATCCCCTAGTCTTCAATTTGTCTCCTGATAATAAATAATGTAAATAATGCTAAAATTAAATGAAAGCCCATTTCACAAGAAAACAAACAAACCCCTGAACATTAAAATGACAGAAGAGTCCCCAAACAGAGTGGAAAGCCCTAGAGTGGTGGCCTCACCATGGTAAAACTAAATCATCAGTACAAGCAGGTTCTAATAAACCATTCAGTGTGATAAAGGGGCACTATTATGTTACAAAGCCCAGAAGGCTCTGCTATTGCTACTACCATGAAGTGAATAGGTTAAAAGACTTTAAATGGGATTGTCATGGCTTTCTAAAGCAAAAATTTAGGGCTACAGGCAGATAATATGCCTTTATTAAAGTATAAAATAAGACACTAATACAAATTAGAAGTATCTATGATGTTAGACAATCTGGTTTGCCTCATTCAAAAAATCAGGGGAACATAGCCAGGAAGAAAACAAATTTTACAGAAACGATTCCAATAAAAGTCTTTTTGGATAATGAATTCAATTTTCTTGTTGAATAGAAGCTTCTAAAAGAAAATTAATTGATCAATTAATGTTTATCTAATAACTTTTCAGTACCTACAATGTTCCAGACTCTGGGATAAGTACTGGTACCCTTCAGGCCCAGAGCTTAGCAGACATTTATTGTATCTTTTATGCTGTTTGTATAAAACCCATGCAAAACTTCAAAAAAAAGGCTATTTAAAAAAAAATTTGCTTCCATTATTTTGACATTTTCCTTTTTTTTTGGTCTGTATGATTCTAACCACTCTCTGACCTTTAACTGTAGAAGGTAAAATAAAAAAAGACATAAAGCTGAAGAAACAGTAACATTTGTAAATCTTAAATGTTATTCTTGCGCAACATTATGCATTCTGTGAGAGACTGTCATCACTTAGCCAACCACTAAAAGTAATTATTTTAGATATTATGTAATGATCTGACATGGAATTTATTATAACATTTAAAAATAAGGAAGGATATGAAATATTCTGTATTATTTTGATATAATCCCCTGGAAATAGAATCCTGGAACTGTGTGCCACAGCCATGCTTTCAATTATGTTACTAAGTAGTCACACATTAAAGTCTAATGAAAAATGATCCTTTATTCCCATGGTGCTCTATCCTATTGTTTTCTAAATGGATTTCTTGAATAAAGATGCAAACTTGAATGGAAAAATTTATTTATGGTGTTATATTCTTTTTTTTTTTTAGTGCCTTCTCACATAATATAAATTTAAATGCTATTTATTTATTTTTAATTTGGTCATGTTTTATTTCAATAGTTGAAAAATACTTAATCATAATGACAAATTTTCCTTATGCGACTCATAATATTGTCAAGATTCCCTTATGGCAAAGTTGATGCAACCTATAATTGTCTCATAATGGGTTCTTTCATTTATTTTCCTGGGCACATACTAATGGGAGTGAGTTTTGCAATGGATTGAATGTGCTGATAACTGTATAATTTGTTTTCTCAACAGTGCTTATGTGTGCATGTGTGTGTGTACGTGTGCGTGTGTATATTTTTGTGTGTTTATATATGGTTGAGGAAGTGGTTCAACAGATTAACATTGATTCTTAATCTTCCTTTGAAACTGGCATAACTGTAAAGAAGTTACCATATGGTATGAAGTAATGATAAAGGGGTCTCTTTAAAAGCATACAAGAATAAATCCTCAGGAGAAAATATTTCTATTACTTTAATCATAAGCCACTAGCATTGTGAGTTTGACTAATAATTGAACAACAGTATGCCCTGTGCACTTAGGTCTGATTTGGCAAGACATTTATTCACATATCCTGTAGCTAGTTCAAAATGGTAGCTTAACATTGACAGCCTTTGTCCAATCAAAATGGTCAATGAAATAATTCTGTATGTGTCTATCTGTGTAAATAGACTTTCAAATTAAAATTTTCTATTTTTCAGGGTTAACATAGTATGTAGCTAGCAGCCCCTGGTATGAATCTTTCCAAGTTCCTATGAAGATATGCAAAGATCAAAATTGACAATAGCAAAGCAAACAAACAAACAAAAAAGAAAAACAACACTAGCAGTGATCCTATTACCAAGATCTGAAAGGATGCTCTTGTAACTGACTATAAGGATGATGTATCTGGACTGAAAAAGCAACCATGGTCCAATTTTAATAAAAATAATTTCATGTAAAGTGTGGAGATTCATTTCCCCCCACAGTGTCTACCTCTTGATCTGCATAATCATCACTCTTTGAGGCAGAATACTGGCCATGTGTCATATTTTTCCACGAGTTAGAAATGCCAAGCCTCTCTCTCTCACACACATGCACACGCACGCACACACACACACACACACACACACACACACACATGCAGAAAGTAGCCTAGGAATTAGAGAATTGGTATTTAATTTCATTCGGGACAGTGTAGTTGCCACAACGAAATACTGGGTGGGGTGCGTGTGGGTGGCATTCTGTACTGACAATTACAACTTTCTATGCCCTTTACTCAACCATGATGAAAAGAACCAGATAACGGATGTGAAGTTAAGAAAGACTTCACCAGACAAATTCTACTAGAAACTGGTAATTGGACTCCATAGATTCAAGAAAGGCATACAACCAGAGAGAGTAGATTAATAGGTAGAATACTTTTTCTGTTCATTGATAAACATTGGATGTGTCTGCACAAGTATCTCTTGATTCCTGGATGAATCAACAGAAAGCAATAATATCAAAAACAAAACATATAGGAAGTATACAAAATACTCTCATATCAAGCAGGAATCATCATTCTGAAAAGTCAGACTAAATAAATTATGAAAATGATTTGTGTAACTAGATAAAACTATTTCATCACCAACAATATGATGCATGAGAATTCAGCTTCACAGAAAAGCACAAGAAGAGGAAAGACTACATGAAAGGAAACAGTGCTGATAGAAGATGGATAAGATAAAGGTGAATTTCTGTACCATGATAAATTCACTAAGATAATTAAAATCTGTACTGAGGGCAGTAAAGGGCAGAGGTCAAACTTGGAAAATGACATCATCGAGCTGAGGAACAAATTTGGGAAGCACTTCCATAAAGCTGGTGAAGAAGTAAAATCAATTTAAATATTTCAAAAGATGACATGTCTGAAGAACAGAGAGTGGAGATTTAAACCTAAGAACTACAGCTATCCCCAAGGGGTAAAGCAAACAAATATTCAGATTAATTGTTGACAATTTTGCTAGTGAAAAAAAAATGATCTAAACATGCAGATCAAAAAGTTTCTGTGTATGTTCCATTAACCTCAATAAGGGTGATCACAGATAAAAATATAGACTGCTCAAACTCTTAATTGTAAGAATAAATTAAAAATAAATCCTCAAAGCATCCAGGAAGAACAACAACAAAGTTACTGTTAAAAAGGGACAAACTCAAGCAGATTTCAGACATCTCTGCAAAGCTAAATGGCAGCAAATGGGACATTGAGCCTTAAGAAGAAAATATACTATCTCGGCAATTGTATATCTGGCTATGTTATCTTTCTTTTGTGAAAGGAAAGGAAATATATCCTACATTATACAGGTGTTTCTAATATCTTGTATCAAATAAAAATTATTTCCATTGATGATGGAATTAATCCATATTAAATTCTAAAAACAGGGAAGATCCTGGACTCTGTCTCAAAGAAAGAGTAAAAATGTAAACAGTGCTATTGATCATAGCTATTTTGTTATTATAAAATCATAACTAACATTAGGAAAAAGGTTTCATACATTTGGGCAATGCAAGGCTAAATTTTATGATGACAAAAATATTTTCCATAGCATAGGGAAATGCTTGCAATGTAATCTATAGACTGAGCTTCATGAGGGCAAGCTCCATGTTTATTTGGTTCTTCGTTTTATCCCCTGCACCTGGCATAATTCTTGGCATGATATTTATTGACTATAACAAGTAAATAATGACTAAATGTGTCGGAATATAAAATTGTATATAGATTATTGTTTTAAGTGTTTTTAGCAGTGGGATAAAAGCCTGGTTAAGTAGCCTCTTCTAGTTCCTTGTGTGGATGGACATATCAGCAGCTGAGGAAACCCCGCCATGGCTGATGATCAGAGGTGAAGGGGTCTGGAACCAGATTTTGCTCATGATAGCAACAGGAGGGATAGACTTCCATGGCATGTTGTGTATGTCTATCACCATACTTAACACATTTTTTGCAAGTATATGTAGATCAATCTTATGTAAATCTCTTCGAGTGCTCTGTCACAAGAAAAGCAATCAAATGTTCATACAATTTAATCAACTCCAATGATACCCTGCAATATAGGGTGACAAACGACTTATTGGTCATACTTTTGTTAATAGAAACATATCATATCTGGATTAATGTCACAGATGAAATGTTTGTGTTCTCTCAAAATTAATAAATTGAAGCCCCAACACTCAATG
>NW_011889380.1:193026-212328 GCF_000151845.1 Pteropus vampyrus
TGTCTCAAAGAAAGAGTAAAAATGTAAACAGTGCTATTGATCATAGCTATTTTGTTATTATAAAATCATAACTAACATTAGGAAAAAGGTTTCATACATTTGGGCAATGCAAGGCTAAATTTTATGATGACAAAAATATTTTCCATAGCATAGGGAAATGCTTGCAATGTAATCTATAGACTGAGCTTCATGAGGGCAAGCTCCATGTTTATTTGGTTCTTCGTTTTATCCCCTGCACCTGGCATAATTCTTGGCATGATATTTATTGACTATAACAAGTAAATAATGACTAAATGTGTCGGAATATAAAATTGTATATAGATTATTGTTTCAAGTGTTTTTAGCAGTGGGATAAAAGCCTGGTTAAGTAGCCTCTTCTAGTTCCTTGTGTGGATGGACATATCAGCAGCTGAGGAAACCCCGCCATGGCTGATGATCAGAGGTGAAGGGGTCTGGAACCAGATTTTGCTCATGATAGCAACAGGAGGGATAGACTTCCATGGCATGTTGTGTATGTCTATCACCATACTTAACACATTTTTTGCAAGTATATGTAGATCAATCTTATGTAAATCTCTTCGAGTGCTCTGTCACAAGAAAAGCAATCAAATGTTCATACAATTTAATCAACTCCAATGATACCCTGCAATATAGGGTGACAAACGACTTATTGGTCATACTTTTGTTAATAGAAACATATCATATCTGGATTAATGTCACAGATGAAATGTTTGTGTTCTCTCAAAATTAATAAATTGAAGCCCCAACACTCAATGCGATTGTACTTGAAGAAAAAGCTTATGAGGAGGCAATAAAGGTTAGATAATTTCATAAAGGTAGGGCTCTGATCCCCTGAGATTAGTGTCCTTCTAAGAGACAGCAGAGAGCTTGTGCTGGAATGGCCATGCCCTGAGGAAAAGCCATGCAAGGCCATAGCAAGAAGGTGACTGTCTACAAGCCAGGGAGAGAATCCTCAGCAGAAACCAAATTTGCAGACATCTTAATCTTGGACTTTAAGCCTCTAGTACTGTAAGAATAAATGTTTCTGTTATTTAAGCTACTCAGTCTGTGGTATTTTGTTACGACAGCCTGAGAAGATTAAGATAATTAGTAATCTGTGCTTGAGTATGTGTAATCATATCTTTATTCACTTCAAATATTTCTAAAATCCTGAAGCCAAATATCTTGGATGAGATGTCAGGCTTTGGTCCCTCCATTTTGGTTATTATCTAACATGATATCTTTCACACAATAAAGAATAGCTTAGTGAGCAGATATTAAATGGTGGAAATAGAAACAGAGAAGAGACTTGGGCTCTGGTTTCTAGCTTTGGGATAAGGAGTCTCTCATCTCTGCTCCTCAAAGGTGTTTTATTCAAAGACACCTGCCTTCTCTATATCATGGGTGTCCTGGGATGATCAAATGAGACAATGTGTATGAAACTGCTTTGTTTACCACTAATGCTATATAAATGTAAGGGATTTATAAAAAGTGCCACTCTTAGACCTGGGAAAAGAAGGCCTCAACTAAGTGAGTGTGCTTCTTCAGAGGACTTAGCATATTCTAGCCCTGCTCCTCACCACAGTGGGAAGAATCCTTGGGGTCAAGGAAAAGTGCCCACTCAAAGCCCAAGCATCAGCTCCTGCACCATGATCCAGGTACCTGAGACCCTAAAATCCCTACCCGAAGGGTTCCCTAGCTTTCAGAGCCTACCTTGGCCCACTTCTTCAGCCCCACCCTCCCATCCTGAACCATGGAGTGTCTCACCTCTAGATTGGAGGGGCACACAAGAAGTAGTGTTTCCAGGAAGGGTGCTTGGGTAGACCTTGGACTTGCAGGCTGACATGTCTATACATGTGTGTGGCCATGCACATGTGTTCAGATGTGTATGTGTGTATATGTGTCCTCATGGTTCAGGAAGGAGACTGAAGAGGGAAGAGTAGGGAGCCAACCAGGACTAGGGGCTGTGGTTTGTGTCATAAGGTATGCGGACCTCTTTATTTTCTTTGCCAAGCCCTGATGTGCTAGGGAAAGGCTGTATAAGAATTCTGAGTTCAGTTTAACTGTGATTTGAGGCTAATCAATTAGTATATCTGAGTCTCAATTACCTCAAATTATAAAAAAAAAATATTTGATTTGATATCACATCCACAGATTTGAATATATAAAGCCTGTGGTATTTATAAAGTTCTGCTGCAATGCTGGCTTAGATATTAATTTCTAAACTCTCATTTATAAGGTTCATGCAAACATTAATGTTGGCTTTTCAATATTCATCTCATTATGTATACAAAAATCACCCTTTCTAGTTTTTAAATATTCCAATGCACTTTGTAGATGGTCTTCCTGCTAACTTACCTACTACAAATTTTCTCTCATTTTTATTTTCCAGATTCCTAATTAGTATGGGGAATTTTTATCTTATTTTTTTCACTTTTATCAGTTACATCTGACTCTTTCAGAGCTTACTTTATAAATAACATTATTCTTTTACTTTCTTTGCTTAATTTATATTTCATCTTTGCTTTCATGTTTTAATAAAATTTATGCCTACATTTAACATAATTTTAAGTTTAGCTTGCCCATGGCACAGATCATTGTAACATATTCAAAATTTTAGATTTCATGGGATGAGCTGAGGTTGAATTTTTTACTTAATTTGGTTACAATAATTGGGAATGTTTTATGAATAAAATTATCACATAATCAAAAAATGTTTTAAATGGGTAACTTTGTTTTAACTTAAATTGACATAAGGGAGTCTATGAGCTGGCCTAAGACTCATGGCACTTTTTTCTCTAGGAGACTCCCAAGAGGTCAGTTTATAAACAAGTAATTATTGAACACACCCAAGAGGATCTGATTCTTATTCCCAGAACTGCCATTAAGCAAATTGCTTAATACCCTTGTCTTCGTTTGTACAAGGTTGCATTGAGGATAAAGTTAGAGACAATAGATGAAGTGATACATTAGAAAGCTAGAAGAGTCTGCAATTATAATTTGTCATTATTATTAATCATAAAATTATTACATAATGCTCATAATGCATAATTTACACAATGCAAGCCTAAATTATATTTTTATTGTGAAAATTCTTTACAAAGCTAAAGGCTCTATTGTTGCATATGTATTGAAGATCTTATGATTTCCTGACTTGTTTAATAGAGTCAGCTAATTTCAGACAGGCTTTGGCTTAAAGGGAACCACTCTGTCCTGGGCTTATATGATAGATGAAGACTACACTGTTAAAGAAAATATAATATTTTTCTTTGATTTTTTTTGTGCATTAAAGCTATAAATTGGTGAAAATATAAATGAAATAAAACTTACCACATATGTGATCTTGGGTAAAAAATCTTATAGTCTCATATTGAAAAAAGTAAGAATGTTAAAAGAATACACTAATGAGCCAGACTGCTCACATTTGAATCCTAAGCTTACTACCCACTAGACCTGGGAAAATACCAGAGGTGTGTTCTTGGGTAAAGTTTTAGCTTCTTCATGCATGTTTTATTATAAACCAACTGTGGATAATATCAATATGTTTCCTATCCTATGGTTAGAATTAATGACCTAATATATGTAAAATGTCTTCATGCCTAGCATGTAGCATTGGGTCAATAAATGTTAGTATTTCATGGTTAATAAATTTGAAAATAATCGAATCTCCTTTGTAGACCTCAATATTTAAAAATCAAAAAAAAGTTTGAATTGTGATAAAATACACATAACATTTGCCATTTTAACCGTTCTTAAGTGTAGAATTGAGTAACATTAAAAATACATTCATAATAGTGTGCAAACATCACCATCATCCATCTCCAGAACTTTTTCATCACTCGAAACTGAAACTGTATATCCATTAAACACTAACTCCTATTGCCCCCTCCATTCATATCTTGCAACCACTATTATACCTTCTGTCTCTATGAATTTGACTATTCTAGGTACCTTATATAAGTGGAATCATATAGTATTTGTTACATTGACAGTAGCCATCCTAATGGGTGTGAAATGATATCTCACTTGCATTTCCTTGATGTTTAGTGATGATGAGCATCTTTTTATATGCTTTTTGGCTATTTCTATATCCTCTTTGGAATAATGGATGTTGAAGCACTTTGTCCATCTTCAAAATTAAACTTTGTTGCTGTGGAGTTGTTAAAATCTCAATATTTTTAATTGAGAAAATGTTTTATCAAGATGCTTGGTAATGTCTGAGGAGATTCTGCTAAGTAGAGGATAGCATCAAATTTGAGTTCTTCGATTAAAATGCATAAAAATTTTCAAAACAAATATTTTCATTTATTAAAGGTAAATACTTTATGACAAATACTTTATCAAACAAATCTCATCAAATAACTTGTCTTTTTTATGATTATTTGAACAACTTAGCTGAAATTAAATATAAAATAAAGCTTTTCTTAATTTCATTTCATTCTCAGATAGCATAAAAATTTGTCCAATTAAAATACGAAATTTTTAATCAAAAGATTATTTTAGCTAGTTATTCTAAAGCAACTTCAGAATTTCAAAATTTAATCTTGCACAGCATTTTAAATCATTTTAAAATTTATTCAGTTCCACCCTGGTTTTGAGGGGACAAATTTCATGGAAATTCTGTTTTCAATAATTGTAATTTGAAAAAAAAGCTTCAAAATCTTCCATAGCTTGCTGAGTCAGATATATATATTTTTTAAAAAATGACCTGCTCTTTGTGTTTGAGAAGCTAAATGTTGAGGGTAGCTGATGAGGTGGGTGGGGAAGGAGAATAAGCAAATAATTATGGTAAAATGTAGTAATAAAAACCCAGGAATATCAAATTCATGGTAGTGAACAACATGATAAGCCACCTTCTTGTTTACTAGTTTGGCCTAACAGTATGTTAATATCCAGGAAATTCTACTCTTTTTGAAGTGCTGATGTCCTTAGAGATAGAGTTGGGTAATAGTATATAGATATTTTATATGAGATGAGATTTAGAAAATGAGTATAAGACAATGGGGACCCAAACTGGGAAGAGATAAAAGGTAAAGTGAACAGAGAACCTCACTCTAGAAATAAGCCAGGGTTAGATTTAGAGATTTCAGATTCCTCAAATTAAGTAATAGTATTTACAGCCAATGTCACAATGAAGAAGTGGAGATAAACTAGGAAAGGATAAACAAAGCACATTCAGCAAGTTCCTCTTTGCTAAGGCAGTCCTCACCGGGTAAGAATTGCTGTTTTGAATGACATCACTTCTGTCAGTGAAGATTAGCCTGGGCCCCCCCATGATGAAATGTGTCCCTGGACAATTAGAAGCCTCTGGAGGGAGGAGCTCTGTGACACCCACATTTGGTAACTAATTTCAGTGTTCTTCTCTAAGGAATGCTTGATTTCTTAATGCTACTTTTGTCTCTGAAAAGTGTTGTCTACCATATATTAATAAGAGAAGGTGAATTTCAATCAAATTTTTTAAAAGAAATTATCAACAATTTTATACTTCTTAGAACTACCCAAGGTGTTCTAAAAATGAGAAAAATAGAATTCAAGCCATTCTGAAGGATTTTCCCAAAACCTTTTCTGAGAGAAATTTGACTCTAGACCTTATTATATTGTCACTGCTAATTTATAACCTGTGAAAGAAAAGTAAAGTACTAAGTGGTACTCATATACTATTATACTTCATTGTTGGTTTTGAGCTAGACATAGAAAATCTGTGGCCAGGTTAGACTAATTTTATGCAAATTATGAAAACATCCATCATACAGAATCTTGATTCTAGTAGAAACACCGAGTGGCCAATAGTAGAACAGATATATTTCACATTTTAGGGATGCAAATGTAGTAGAAGCAATGTGATACGTGGCTTGTTGCATCTGAGTCATTACATGCAGGGAAAAATGTCCTTCTTGTTGTAGAACATACATTTTCCTTAGGAACAAACTTGTAATTAAAGTCTGACTAATGTATTTAATACATATGTATATACACACAAACATATGTATATACATATACATAATCATATATACACAAACATATGTATATACATATACATAATCATATATTTTACATATATTTTTCCCAATAAACATATTTAAAATGTTTCAGTAGCCATCTCTGGTATTGTGCTTATCAAATTACTCAGCTTTTAAAACTTGGGAAAGCAATAGAAACAAAGTTCCAAAATATGGGGAGATCTGAATTTATAGATATATTTTCCCAAGGGTTTGTTAATTATTCATAAGCTTCGGTAAGCAGTTTTAAAAGTAAGTATGAATAATAAACATAAATATATAAACTTTCAGACTATTCGCTTAGAATTTGCTGAGCATTGATAAGCCAACTAAAAGGAGAGAAGAAGAATATGTATAACATGGTGGCACCAATTCAAACTAGGACAATTGTGTAGGAATAAAGAGAAATAGGAAGACTCGAGAAAGATCAGAAGGTAAGACTGAACTTGCTGTTTGATTATAAATAGGTGAGTGACTGAGAAGAAAGACTCAATAATAATGGTATGATGTCCAGCTTGGATAAATTGTAGAGAGCATTATTACCATATCTGAAAGGAAGGAACACAAGTGAGAGAGCAGGTTTAGGGAGAGAAGTATGGTGAGCCTACTTTCGCATGTTCTGAGTTTGAAGGACTCATGGGATGCAGCAGAGATTTCCAACTGTCAGTTAATAAGCAGTTCTAAAGCTAACAAAACAGATATAATCTGGAATAAAATTCTTGGTGTTCAATAGCTGGTGGATGGTAAATAAAGTCTTAGAAAAGGCAAGATAGCTCAAGGAGAATATCTAGAGTAAAAGATGGCACAGAGAAGGACTTAGGAATACCAGTATCCAAGAGACTGACAATGGAACAAGAACCCTCAAGAGATGCCAAGAAAGTAAGAGGATGAAGAAGAGAAAAACCAAGAATAGAGTATCAAAAACAGCCAAGATCTATAATAGTTTGAGTTTTAGAAAACATATGCCAAATTAATGCAAAGAAAAAATATATTTGAGTCAATGGCAATGGGAGTTCTGTTTACCTGTGTGCATGATGGATATATGAAAACCATTACTTGACAGATCAGAAATACCATTTATCATGTTTCTTAAACCCATAGCACTAAACACAGCTTGCATAATATTTGATAGATTATAAATTTATTTGTTTTTGAATAGATTATAATTGACTATCTCTGATTGGAAAACATATGTAGATTAGATACAATTTCTGCTTTCGAGGAAGTAGCATTTATGTGAAAAAAAATCGACTCATATAGAAAAGCCTCACAGAATGTAGAACGTGCAACCAATACATGTGTGAGGAATGATATGGAAGTATTTTTATAAAGGTAATGCTGATCTTGATAAATGAGAAAGACTCTTCCCATCTCCCAGTGAAGTAGGTTATACAAATGAGTAATATTGGAGAAGTGTCTGCTGAGCCATCATCCACTGCGTCTTTCAGTGATTTTTAATTTTGGGGGTATCATGGGTGCCTGGTTTTGCCTCACATTCAGTGGGCCCTGACATTTTTGTGGCCCACCAACAAGAGCTTACTTAAATCTCACAGTTTGCAGGGTCCGTTTGACTTACCACACTTACACTCACTCAGCCATGTATTCATTACAAGGAAAAATGGCTCTGCAATAAAACAGAAATTTGATCTTGCTCTCTCTTCTAAGTCAGCTTTTCATTCAGAAAGGACGTATGACCTTTGGGGACCACCTGATTATCATTAACAATATATTGAGTTTTGTAACTTTGAAAGATGTTCCCCACTATTCTACTGAGAGTCTGGATTTTGGGATAACTGTGAAAAGCAAATGAGAGACCATCCATTTTAAGGGAGCCATCATTTCTTTAAGTACTAACTGCTTTTTGAAATGGTTGAGACTATCATTTTCACAGTTGATTTAGAACTTCAGATGTTTTAAACACAAAAAAAATGTTATGGTGATGTGCAATTTTCTATTTAAAATTACAGAAATTGATAGTTAATAGCTGAAAACAAAGCTAAGAAACAGCTTATTGTTAAAGAAAATTCCACTAATTATAATTGTTTTGGAATAAATATATATTTCTACTCATAGAATAATACAATTTCACTCACGGTCCAGGGAAGAGGACATCATATGCCATGCAAGCCACAAAGGGATTGTACTCAGGAGCAGAGTGAACTAGCATGGGCTGTGAGGTGTAGACTTTGTAAAAACAAGAAGATAAAATGACCTCTGGCTCCTTGGGGAGAACAAGATTGGCTTGTTTAAATAATTCGCAGGCTGACGGCAAGTGAAATCTGTTAGGTTGAAGACTGAATGGAGTGCAGCTGGTTCAGCTAATAGAGGAATTTGCTAGGTGGGTAGCCTTTCCCATTGGGGGCAGGAGTGTCATGTCTGGTAAAAGCTCGGGAACTCATGGTTGAATCTTTGGGGCCTTGTGAAGCTCAAGGCATCGCCTGAAGTTTTAGAATTTATAATACTGAGAGAAATTAAGAGTTTGATTGATCTATAAATACTCAGTTCAAATGGAAGCGAGAAAACAATGACTATGAGAATAACAGCTTAAATGTTGTGAGGTGGGACTTCAAAAAGTTTAGATGAAAAATTCAAATTTTTCTGTATTTGTCAATCTTTTAAGAAAGTCTAACTATGGAGGAGGTGGTTGATCTTGTGCTTTATTATAAAGTGCTTTTTTATATAAAGCAATGGAGTTTTACTTATACTTGTAAATATTTCATATTGTAGGTAATCATGATATTCTGTTTTCTAATTTTAGACAAGATCCATAAAGATTAGAGTTCATGACATTGAGAAATTGTTAGAGCCTCCAGGGATGTTTCAGATATAAGAAAGTGCAGTGAGCCTGTCTATATAACTGATCACACCTCAAATGGGCTGCTTATTCAGAAATCAATGCCATGCACAGATATAGTAGCACAATTTCAAATCAGAAGAGGATGGGATATACGATATGCTGTAGCATTTTGGTGGCATTTAGTTTTCAGATATACACATGACAATTAAAATCGTTGTTTCAATATGTTTAGAAAGCGAAAGGAAGCCTGAGTAATTGTCCCTATTACATTAAATGGTTTATTTGCATAGAGAAATATGTCAGTTGAATGAAAGATTATAATAAAAATTAAAAATTGCTTCAAAGTCTTTATACCAATATTATAATTATATAAAACTGAACTATCTGAATATTTCTAAAAAGGCATCTGCATAGAATGCCTATGGTTTTAATCAAATAAGTCTATCAATTCCATGATGAAGTGACAACTATCATATTTTAACATCCAGCAAAGTCAATTCTTAATAAATATTAGTCTCTTTTCCTCTTCGTTTTAATTTTAAGAGATCCTAACTTCCAGAGCTTTTATTATGGTATTTAAAATGCAGTCAGGAAACTAATTATTTGAAGCACACTGTAGTGAATTCTTTTGTAATTCAAGTGTTATGTAAGCTTATGCTATTGTGGATTAAATTTTATTAAAATTTTTAGTACTAGCACTGATAAGAGAAGTAATTTATAGTAGATTACAAATGTTCAACAAAAGTAATTGAAGTGCAGAGTATTTAAATAGGAAAAAGATACTTCAATTCTAAAAGATATTTAAACATTTGCCTGTCTGTATCAAGGAATGTTAAGTCAAATTCAGGTCTATACTCACCATTCCTGGTTTGGGAAATATATTTATCTTTACAGTTAGGCCTGTTGATGTAAGAAATGTCCAACCTATAGAGAATTTTTATGTTTATTTGAGCCAAACTTACAACATATGTTAGGGAGCAAGATTTTAATGCTCTGGAGAATGGCAGTTTTGCATTTCATTTTATGCATTAGAATCAAAGAAGACCTAAGGAAGGTGCATGAAGTCCACTGGTGGTAGATTAAGTAGGCCGAAAAAAGCAAAGAAGAAATCTCTAGGATTGGATAAAAGGCAAAATGGAGAAACATACTTCTTTTACATTGGTGGATATGGGATAGTTAATAATTAACATTTACAACACATAGAACTGGCATGCAGGAAACACGATAACAATGAGTGGTTCTGTGGTCTCATGCTCTGGTGCTAGCAGGTGTACCTTTGATGGGTAGGAAAGACTATTTTTTTCTGATATTTCAAAGGTATGTTATCCTAGATGAATAAGAACAATGAACAGGGCTTACTTGAGGTAAAGACTGACCTTTGCTAAGGAAGCTATAGGCCTGGGATATAACTACCTGCCATGCTCTGCCCAGTTAGGAATTTGTGATCAGACCATCCTATGTGGTTACTTTTAGTTCTCGATCTTATCAGGCCTGTGATGTGACCTGCCCTCCCCCGCACCCCGCAGAGCTTGTCAGGTTCACAGGCTTCTATATAGCCTCTCAAAGCAGGGAATTGCCCAAGTAAATTTTTCTTAAAGTTTTTTGTAATTCTTTTACAGTTTTAACAAAAGAATTTTTTTTAAAAACGACTTCTTTTCACATAAGGCAAAAAAAAAAAGAAATAGTCCATCACCTCTAAATTGGCATTTAAAGGAATTCTTTAAAGATCATTTTTCTAATAATTATTATTTCACTCTAGATTTATTGACTAAATTTATATTTTTGTTGCAAGAAGATTGCAAAATATTTCAAAAGGTAACAAGCACTTATCAGAACTTTTTTTTTACAGAGACTGAAAATTATTAGATAGTCTTCACAATGCTACAGTGAAGGACACCTGAGGGAAGATGGCTTTAAAATTCTATTATTATATCCTTCCACACTTATTTTACTAATAAAATGTAAGAGATAGGAGCACAATATAATTGCAAAATAAGGGATAATTTTCTTTGCAAGTTTTTAAGTTTAAAATTTCTTTTCTTTAAGGTAGAGAAGATAATGAAATAAGTGTAAATCACATTCTACGTTTTGAAACTTGCTAACATATATGACATATTCTCTAAATGTGAAGTTATTTAAATAGTATGCCTAAGAAGTATACAAAATAAGTTTATGATGTATAAGTGTATGTGTGATGGATTCAGGAAATATTTCTTTAAAACAAGATCTCCAAATATTTTCTTTAAAGGGACTAATTTTGATTTCTCTGAAATTGTTTGATGAATGAAGAGTAGAATACAACATTAAAGGTTTTATAAATGTAATATTTGTACATAGAATTAATCGTAAATTTGCTGATCATTACTGGTACTGTGGTAAATCTAAACATTAGATATGAATTTGCATGTCACTTTGGGTAAATAGTAGAGAATAATATATATTTGATTATTCAGCAAAAAGCCCAAGGAACTATTTATAAAGGTTGTCTAAGCATATTTTAAAAAATAAATTAATATTTTAAACACCCCTTTGAATAGCTCCAGTGTAATTAAATAAATCAGAAGTACTGGGAACATGTTTATTCACTTAAGTGGGCCAATACACAGATCAATCCTTATTAATCTTGATAGACTATCTTTGCCTTTCTATTTGCCTTTCTTTTTATTTCCTCTTATCCTTTCATTTCCTACTATCTTTATGTTAGTGATCATATATTGACTTCAAGTGACCAGATTCTAATACTGGCCCCTTTGCAGGAAAGAGATACAAATTACAAGACGTTATCTAACCTCATCCCTGATCCACAGACCCTGAAATACTGCTCAAAAGTGTCACTTGACAAAACTCTGAACCTCATGACCTAACTTTATAGGATTTTCTAAGTAATCTTGCAGCGTTAAGACAATGCCTACCTGAGCACCATATTTTATGATGACTGATTCAAATCTGCTACATGATACAGCTGGGCTTGTAACAGCTTTGTTTGGAGTTCCTGGGAAGTTAAGCTATTTCACAAGTAACTTCATGGAGAAAATATGAAAACGTGAACGCGTATTTTACAAATATCCTTAGATAACCAGAGATCACGTATTCACTTTGAGAATCTTAAATTAACATTGTATTAAAATTGAGGAACGACTCCCTCACTTATTAAGTGCTTAACTTTTTGTAGTAAGTACCAAAAACTAACAAAAATAACAATAGTACTTACCTCAACCTAGGAAATATAAAATGACTCTTGCATTAAATAAAACCCAATGTGTTCCACAGATAATGTATTTTACTGAGCATAATTCAATAAATGTAATGCCATTTTCAATTATATTTTAATCCTAGAATAAAAGTGTGAGACTTAGTTTCACCATGATTAAAACTTAATTCTGTATATTAATAGTCATTGTATTCTATTAAATCTTGTAGAAAAGATTTATACTGTCATTTACTTCTATTCTTAATCATTTGCATAAAATAAAACATATCATTATTCTTTTTAAAAATATTTTTAAAATACCTGGATTTTGAATTAAGTACAAAATTATGACTGAAAACAGTATAAGAAAATGTTTTTAAATAGTTTACTATAAAACTAACAAAAAGAAAATAATAAAGCAGTGATGGTCTGAGGTTTGATTGTTTTTTCCTCCCTCTTTCACTTGCTCTCTCCCTCCCTCCTTCCTTCTCCACCTCCTCCCCTTCCTGCCTCCTTGAAAATAATTTTAAACTCTTTCACAATGTGATGTAGCACATTCTGGAAGTAATAAATTTCACATTACTTAGCTATTAGTTAAGCAGCACATAAAAACAATTATATTTAGATTTAGACACATAGTACAGAAGAAAACAATGGAATTATTGCTGACACATACAGTTTTTAAACTAAACTTATTTTGAGATACATGTAGATTCATGTGCAGTATAAGAGGTAATATATACAGATCCTACAAACCTTTTAACCAGTTTACATAACCTAATGGTAACATCTTACGACGCTATAGTACACTCTCACAGCTAGGATGTTGACATCGATACAGTCAAGATAGAGAACATTTCCTTAACCACAAGGATTTTCTCATAAACTTTTATTGCCAACCCCATTTCCCTCCTACCCTCACTCTTTTCTTAATCCCTGACAACAATCAATAATAACTAATAATGTGTTTATTTCTATCATGTACTTAATAACATATATATTTATAGAACTGTGTCTGTGTGTATATATATACATATATATACATAATTATATATGTGTATATATGATTAGATAAAGATGTGGAACATATATACAATGGAATATTACTCAGCCATAAGAAGAGATAAAACTCTGCCATGAATATATCTTGAGATAATCATGCTAAACAAAATAAGTCAAACATAAAGTGTTGAGAACTGTATGATTTTACTCATATGTGGGATATAAAACTGAAAGCAATGAATGAACAAGACAAACAAAAACTAATAGACACAGACAACAGTTTAGTGGTTACCAGAGGGAAAGGGGGGTAACGGGAAGGTAGATAAGGGTAAAGGGAATCAAATATGACAATGAAAGACTTGACTTTAGGCGGTAAACACACAATGCAATGTACAGATGATGTATTATTGCATTGTACACTTGTAACCTGTATGATTTTATTAACCGATATAACCCCAATAAATTTAATTAAAAAATAAAATAAAAATTTTAAAGATTATTCTTTTAGTATAGTTTTAGGTTCATGGCAAAATTTTTTTAAAAAGTACAGAGATTTCCCATATACGCCCTTCCCCCACAATGCATGGCCTCACCACCAGAGTAGTACATTTGTTACAATTGGTAAACCTACACTGACACATCAAAATCATTCAAAGACTGTAGATTACATTATGGTTCATTCTTGGTGTTGTACATTTTTTGGGTTTAGACAAATGTATAATGACGCGTATCCATCATTATGGTATCATACAGAGTATTTCACTACTCTAAACATCCTCTGTGCTCTGCCTATTCATTTCCTCTCCACTCTGCAACTACTTACAACCGGTGAATTTTTTTTTTACTGACTCCATAGTAATTGGAGAATGTCATATCATGCAGTATGGAAACATATATGTAGTATGTAGTCTTTTCAGATTGGCTTCTTTCACTTAGTAATAGGCATTTAAGTTTCCTCCATGTCTTGTAATGGCTTGATAGTTCATTTCTTTTTAGTAATGAGTAATATTTCATTGTCCAGATGTATCAAAGTTTATCCATTTACCTACTAAAGAATATCTTGTTTTCTTCTATATTTTGTCAATTATAAATAAAGCTGCTGTAAACATTCATGTGCAGATTTCTGTGTGACATGAGTTTTCAACTCCTGCAGGTAAATATCAAGGAGCATGATTGCTGGACCATATAGCAAGAGTATGTTTAGTTTTGTAAGAAACCATCAAACTGTCTTCCAAAGTGATTGAACCATTTTGCTTTCCCAACAGTAATGAATGAGAGTTCCTGTTACTCCATACCTTCACCAGCATTTGGTATTGTCAGTGTTCCAGATTTTGGCCATTCTAATATGTGTGCAGTGGTATGTTTATTTATGTAATATTTTATTTCAAGACTGTTATATAAATGAAATCAGATAGGATGTAACCTTTGGATAACCTTTTTGCACTAGCATAATTTTCTGGACATTCATCCAGGTTGTTGCATGTATAAATAGCATGATTCCTTTTTATCACTAGGTAATGTTCTATGGTATGGATGTACATAGTTTAACTACTTACATATTGAAGAACAAGCAAATTTCAGATTATTGTGTGAACACGAGTTGTCATTTCTCTGAGATAAATGCCCAAGGGTGCACTTACTATGTCATAGGAATGTTGTATGCCCTCAATAACCAATTTTGGACTCATACATTTGCAGTCCAGAAGTGGGAGCTTTATTACCTGTGGGGCTGACCTTAAACGTGAGTTGAGAGCCAATGTATTAACAAGATTCTCTTTTGTCTCTTGGACAGTCAATTTTGTAATGCTTTTTGAAGTTCCCTCAGGAGATTCTGAGACCACGCCCCAGGTTTTCATAGCATTTGTCAAGCAAACAAAGCATCTTTGTATTGATTTTACTCTTTTCTCTGTTGGCCAGAATTCTGCACAGAAATTAAATATTATACCTATAATGATTTGGCTCTTGTGATTATGTAAGCTGAGCAGTCTCCAGATCTGTAACCCAAAGGCCTGAAACCCAGGAGAACCAATGGTGCAGGTAAATTCCAGTACCACTCCTGCTCCAGAGGCAGTCAGAGACGGATGTTCCAACTCAGCATCCAGGCGGGGAGTAAATGCTCTCCCTTTCTTCAGTTTTCATTCTGTTCAGATCTTCAAGGGGTTGGATGAGGCCTATCTACTTTGGGGACCCAGTCTGCTTTACTCAGTCTATGGATGTAAATATTTATCTCATTCAGACACACCCTCACAGACACTCTGGGAATAATATTTAACCAAATATCAAGGCACCCAGGGCACCTTAGTCAAGTTGACACATAAAATTGGCCATTATAATTCCCCAGCATGCACTTCTCCCTAGTATCACATTCCGCAATGAGCAATTACAAGCAAATTTTGTCTTAGGCCTGGCTTTTGTGAAAACCCAGGCTAAGAAAGAGAAACCATCCAAAGATACCTTTAAATTGAAAAATGTCATTGCAAAGTAGGTGTTCTATCTTTCAAAATTGTAAATATACTTTTTAGATTGTTTCACAAAATAAATGTTAATTTTTTTTTTTTATTTGAACTCCTAGATTTCCAAGTATAGGTGCACTCCAATTTGAGAAATAATAGTGTAACGAATAAGTTGGGGGGTAAAAGAGATTAAAAGGCAGGAAGACCAATAAGTAGATGATACTATGACAGATTACAGAAATGGTCATAAATCCCTACTCCTCCCTGTATCTATACACTTTACAACTTGATCTTGCAGCTCCTTTATCAAGATTTGCCTATTTCTCCATCCTTTGGATGTAGCCTGGCCAAGAACACATGATAGACTCTGTGGTAGTTTCAAGTCTAGGCCTTTAGGGGTCTTGCCCTCTTGAACCTCTGGGCTATCTGCCACGTAACCACCTAAGATAGACAGCTTAGGATGAGAGCCTATGTGGAACAGAGTTGGTCAAATATAAATTAGCCAGCCCCCAACTGACTTGGCCACTGTTCACAGAAGCCTGAGGGAACTCAATGAAAGTAAGAGAAACTGTCCAGCTAGGCACAGGACAAATTGCTTAATCCCAGAATGAATTAAATAATGATTATTGTCTTAAGCCACTAGTTTTGAGGGTGTGCTGGTTAAAAAACTAACTAATCTATAACATAATGGGCTTAAGTGACAAGGATCTGAAATAGAAGAGTAGTGATAAAAGGATAATAGAGGGAGCTGATATGAAAGCCATGTCAAGTGAAAGAGAAATAAAATAGCCTATATAAAATAGCTTTCATATTGCCACATCTGTTCTAATTCTATGTAATTTATCTCATTTAATTTTCAAAGGACCTCTATAAGGGTACCATTTCCTGCTTTCCTGTCTATAAAAGGCTAAGAAAGAAATTAAATAACTTAAACAAGTTTATGTTATGTTAAAATTCAGATCAGGTCTGACTTGAGAACCCTTGTTCTTTCTCCCACAACGTAACCAGAGGAATATTAAAAATGTCACCAAAAATTTCCAGCCTTGTTTAATCTTTTTCCGCACCACAAGGTCAGTGTCCCTGAGTTTTAACCTGAAGCCCAGGCAACTGTAGAGTACACGGGTTAGAAGCTTATGAAAGGATATTCTGACGTTATTAGCAAAGGCTCGGTAGATCATAGTGACAGCAATAAGCTAATGTGGAGATTGATGACACAACTATTTTGTGACATGAAGAAGCAAATCTCCCATTCAACAGAAGTAAGATACTGAAAAAAAAAAATATTCTTTTGGGGTGAAAATGAAAATGAAAGGACAAAATGAGGACTAGGAAATTTATACATTCAGTATTTATAAGAGAGACAAAGAACTCTCAAAATTTAATCAGCATCTGGCAACTATTTTCAACTTATTTGTTAATGTGTTCATTTCTCAGCTGCACACAATAGGAAGGCCCTGTCTACCAGATCTGAATAGCCTAGTGTGCCAGGCTGGACAAATAGCAGAGAACCCAATCTTGCTCAAACCCTCATACCCCATAAATATATACCCAAATATTTGCAGAGCCACTATTTAATAAGCTACAGGGAAAAAAAAAACCTAAATGCGTAAACGTCACATAGCTATTGCTGCTTCAGTTATAAATGATACTGTATCCATTTTATTTTAAAATGACATAAGTACATACAACTTTTTGTCTTTTGGTGTGGGAAATGTATCGTGTGGGTTAAGTTTCATTTCATATCAAAAAGAAAGAAAGAAAGAGACCTCGAGAAAATAAAAATAACCTAAAAGTGTAAGAATTTGTTTTTCTCTCTCACAAAAATAAATCAGAGTGAGTATCTTCTAGGAAATCTTCAGATACCCAGGCTCTTTCTATCTTTCTACATTGTCATTTTTAGCATGTGATTTCAGTTTTCAATATTGCCTTATAGTTCAAGATGGCTGCTGGAAATCCAGCTGTCACATCCACACTGAAGACACTTAGTAGAGAGGAGAAGTGAAAACAAAGCAAAAGAAAACAAAACAAAATAAGCATTAAAAATATATCCTAAGTCATCTCCCTTTCTAAGGAAAGTTTTTCAGCAGTCTCAAAGTACTTGCAGAATGACTAATAACCTAGTCTCTTGATCGGAAGTTAGTCCTTTGCTCACATCTAACTGTAAGATGTACAATGGGGGCACAATGTCCACAGTTCAATTACTAAGGAAAAAGGAAATAGGGATGTAGCATCTCTGACAATGGGAACAAAAGTGATTAATGTTAATACATGCAAGTTTTCTCAGAATTTTGTTATTAAATATTGATCTTTACTCAGAACTAACAATAGCTGCATATACTGATTGGTTAATACTCTGTGTTAATAACATGTATATTATTAGTACAGTTTAAATAGCAACACGATTTTGTATTTCAAAATTTGCCTAGTTTCTGCATATTCTGATGTGACTTTCAACAAAGATAAAACTGGCTTTTATGTTTTAATAATGCACATGATGTTAGATGTAACTGAATAATGTTTCAATATTAGAAACTAAGAACAAATAAAAAACTTTTGTGTGTTTGTGGTTTACATTAAGTAAGCTAAGAATATTTTTTTTCCATGGGCCATTGTTAAAGCAATTGAATTAATACAGGCTTATCCATCATGTAACATATTTGATTTATAAGAGAGCAATCAAGTACAGACAATCAGAGAATGGATAAATATGAATTTTAAGACATACAAAGAGTAAAATCAAATCTACAAATAGGAAAAATAACAATCATCTGATTGCTGTGAACTATCTGAGTATAGTTTTCTAGACCTTTTCACTCCGAGTACACAAAACATAAAATGACTCCCACTGGGTAAGAAAAAAAGCAATGAGACCTAAATCTTAATCAAATATCAGTCAGATCTCTGTACCTGGGGGCTGGCTTTACAGGAACATTCAGAAAGTTGTATGTTTCTGTGTGTGTTTTTCCCCCCAGGTCTAAAATGTTGCTTTACAGACCTCATGAAGGCTATGATTACATTTAGTAATTTTATATTGTTTAACTCAAAATTCTAAGCCAGTAACAAATATTTTTGTTCTCTTCCTAAATAAAGGATAATATTTTTATTGACTGACAGAGGGATTTTTCCGAGCATGTACTCTGCCTTTAAGCCCTAGGATGATGATTTTTTTAGTGTCTACCTGCAAACTTTAGTTGAAATTATGACCCTGATTGACAGGATTTTAAAATTAGAGTACCCACAGGCCACTTTGCTACAAAGTACACATCATCATTTTCTTCTACACTGAATTAATTTTCAATCAACATTGTTTAAAAAAAATGAGTAAAAGTAGAAACTGGCTACCAATACTCTAATGCTATTTCAAATCCCGAAGCACAAGGATTAATTAAGAACCAATTAATATAGAGGGTATATGTCAAGAGAAGATAAAGAAGATATGATAAGGTCAAAGTAAAAGTCATTCTTTTAAGCTTAGATATATCATAACTATAAAATTGAAGAGAAAATAAAATATTAAATTGCTGATTCTGCATTATTTTTAAGAAATACAAACATAAATTACCTTTGATGTTACTTATCTATATAATTACCACAGAACAGAAAGCATCAGAAGCATTCAAGAATCACCTCCTGTAACATCTTAGAGAACACAGTGTAGACCTTGGAGTGAAGCTACTAGAACTCAAATCTTGGCTCTACCTGTGTGATTTTAGGCAAGTATTTTAACCTCTCCATATCTCAATTTTTCTTACTTGCAAAATATATTTATAACAATTTCTACACACAGAATTTTTGTGAGAATTGAATGATACTACATGTAAAATATTTAGAAAAGAGCCTAGAATATAGTAAAACTCAATA